>NC_142806.1:12240161-12401803 GCF_049724085.1 Artemia sp. Qi Xiang Cuo
GCGCGCACGTAGCCTAACCTATCCTAACCTAACTTAACCTAACCTAACTTAATCTAACCTAACCTAACCTAATCATACACCTAACTTTTTGTCTGTCTCTCACCTAACCTAAGCTAACCTAAGCGAAGCAGACATTGGCTCACATAACCTCACTTAATCTAACGTAACTTAATCTAGCCTAACCTAACCATACTCGCCGGAAAAGGTTAGGTTAACTTATCATGAGCGCTCATGATAATATAACCTAACCTAACTTAAACATTGAATTTCCAACAATCAGACTGGTGGACTGAGACCCCAAAATTTAGCTAGTGGATTTCCAACATTCAGGCGGGTGGACTAAGACCCCAATTCTGAGCTAGTGAATTTCCACCATTCAGGCTGGTGGACTGTGACCCCAATACTGAGCTAGTGGATTTCCATAATTCGGGCTGGTGGACTAAGACCCCAATTTTCCAACTCTTGCATTTCATGACAGAAATTAAAAATGAACTTCGAAAAATCAAGAGAATGTAACTCTGAGAAGGTAAAGCACAACAAGTCACTACTGACATATTCCAACTCTTAAATTTCACGACAGAAATTCAAAATGAAATTTGAAAAATTAAGAAAATGTAACTGTGATATGGTAAGTGTGTAAGTTTGTGTGTGTGTTTAAGTTTTGTCGTGTGTGTGTGTAAGTTTTCGTGTGTGTGAGTAAGTTTTATTGTGTGTGTGTGTAAGTTTTTGTGTGTGTGTGTAAGTTTTTGTGCGTGTGTGTAAGTTTTTGTGTGTGTAAGTTTTTGTGTGCATGTAAGTTTTTGTGTGCATGTAAGTTTTTGCATGTTTGTGTTAGTTTTGTGTGTGTGTGTGTGTAATTTTGTTTTTGTCTTTTGTTGTTTTTTTTTTATTTTTTACGTGTGTGTGTGTTAGTGTTCGTGTGTGTGTGTGTGTGTAAGTTTGTGTGTGGATGTAAGTTTTCTTGTGCATGTGTAAGTTTATGTGTGTATGTGTGTATGTGTGTGTGTGTGTGTGTGTGTGTGATTGTGTGTGTGTTTGCAATTTTGTGTGTGTGTGTGTAATTTTTTGTCTGTGTGTAAGTTTTTTGTGTGTGTGTGCAAGTTTTTGTGTGTGTGTTTTTGTTTGTGTGTGTTTGTGTGTGTGTGTATGTTTTTGTGTGTGTGTGTATGTTTGTGTGTGTGTGTGTGTGTGTGTGTGTGTGTGTGTGTGTATTAGTGTGTGGGCTTAAGTGTTTTCGTGTGTGTGTGATAGGTCGTGTGTGTGTGTGTAAGTTTTGTGTGTTGGCGTTAGGTTGTTTATGTTTTTGTGCGTATGTTTGTGTGAGATTGTGTTGTGTTCTTGTTTATGTTTTGTGTGTGTGTGTGTGCGAGTGCTTGTGTGTTTATTTTTTTGTGTTTTTTTCTTTTTTTGCATGAGGTTTTAATAGATATATGTGTTGTTCGTGATATTTTGTGTGTGTGTTTGTGTGTGTGTTTGTATGTTTTTGTGTGAATTTTAGTTTTTGTGTGATTTTTAGTTTTCGTTTGAATGTGTATGTTTTTGTGTGTGTGTGTGTGTGTGTGTAAGTTTGTGTGTGTGTGTAAGTTTTGGCGTGTGTGTGTATGTTTTAGTGTGTGTGTGTCTGTTTGTGTGTGTGTGTGTGTGTGTGTTTTTGTGTGTATGTAAGTTTTTGTGTGCATATGTAAGTTTTTGTGTGCATGTAAGTTTTCGTGTGCATGTGTAAGTTTTGTGTGTGTGTGTGTGTGTGTAAGTTTTTGTGTGTTTTTTAGTTGTGTCGTCTGTGTGTTATTGATAGGGTGAGTGTGTTTGTTTTATTGTGTGTGTTTGTAATTTTTTTTATTTATTTGATGAATTGTTAGGGTGTTTTTGTAAGTTTTATTGTGGTTGTTTTAGATTTTGTATTTGAGTGTAAGATTTTGAGCGTGTGTTTATTATTTAGTTTGATTGTATTTTTTTATTTTAATATTATATGTCGGTTTCTTGTTTTATTATTGTGGGTGTATGTTTGTTTGTGTGTGTTTGTGTGTGAATTTTTGTTAGAGTGTGTGTGTGTAAGTGTTTGTGTGTGTGCGTGTGTAATTGTGTTTGAGTGTTTGTCAGTTTTAGTGTGTGTTTTTTTTTTTGTGTTAAATTTAGTTTTTGTTTGAATGTTATCTTTTGAGTGTGTGTGTTAGCTTTTGTGTGCGTTTGTAAGTTCTTGTGTGTGTGTGTGTAATTTTTCTGGTGTATATGATTTTGTTTGTTTTATTTTTGTATATGGGTTGTTTATTTGTTCGTTTTTTTTTGTGTGTTTGTAATTTTTTGTTTTAATTTAATTTTTCATGTGCAAGTGTTAGTTTTTGTGTGTGTGTGTGTGTGTGTGTATTTTTTTGTGTGTGTGTATGTGTTTGTGTGTGTGTGTAATTGTTTGGGAGGTTGTTTATTATTTGTGTGTGTGTGTGTAATTTTTTGTGTGCATTTTAGTTTTTGTTAGATTGTAAGTTTTTGATTTTGTGTGTAAGTTTTTGTGTGTGCTTGGAAGTTTTTGTGTGTCTAAGCTTTTGTTTGTGTGTGTAATTTTTTGTTTGTGTTTGTTAGTTTGTATTTGTTTGTGTGTGTGTGTATGTTATGTTTTTTTTTTTGTGTATTTTTTTTTTTTTGTGTTTGTGTGTTTGTAAGTTTTTGTGTGTGTATTTTTTTTCGTGTGTTTTTGTTTGTTCTAGTGTTTTTTTTTTATTTTTGTGTGTGTGTGTGTGTTTTTTAGTTTTTGTGCTTGTGTGTGTGTGTTTGTGTTGTGTTCTTGTGTTAGTTTTTTTGTGTGTGTGTGTGTGTGTGTTTTTTAGTTTTTGTGTGTGTTTAATTTTTTGCGTGTGTGTGTTTGTTTTAGTGTGTGTGTGTGTGTGTGAGTTTTTGTGTGTGTGTGTGTGTGTTTGTGTGTGTAGGTGTAAGTATTTGTGTGTATGTAAGTTTTTGTGTGAATTTAAGTTATTGCGTTCATGTGTAAGTTTTTGTGTGTGTGTGTGTGTAATAGTTTGTTTTTGTGTTATAGTTTTCGTGTGTGTGTGAGTTTTCGTGTTTGCCTGTGTGTGTGTGTGTGTTGTTTTGTGTTTTTTTGTGTGGTGTATGTTTTTGTGTGCTTGTATATTTTTGTGTGAATGTATTTTTTCGCTTGCATGTGTAAGTTTTTGTGTGTGTGTGTAAGTTTGTGAGTGTGTGTGTATGTTTTGGCGTGTGTGTGTTTTTTTTCGTGTGTGTGTTTTATTGTTGTTGTGTGTGTGTTAGTTTTTGTGTGTTTGTGTGTAATTTTTCTTGTGTGATTGTAAGTGTTCTTTTGTGGGTGTATTAGTTTTAGTTAGTGAGTTTATTATTGTTTTCTTTTTTGTTAGTTTTTGTGTGCTATTTTTTTCTTTTTTTAATGTTATTTTTCGTGGTCTGGTTTAAGTTTTTTTTTGTGTGTGTGTGTGTGTGTGTGTGTGCGTATTTTTTAGTTTGTTTGTTGAATTTTTTGCGGTTGTGTAATTTTTTTTTCATTTGTGTTATTTTTAGTGTGTGTGTAGTTTTTTGTGTGCAAGTTAGTTTTTTAGTGATTTTAAGATTGTGCGTGTTTGTGTATTTTCGTTTGTGTGTTTGTTTGGGTTTGTATTTGTTTTTGTGTAAATTATTGTTTGTTTTTTTTTTTTTTCGTTTGTTTGGTTTTTTGTTCTTGTGGTTTTGTGTGTGTGTTTTAGTTTGTTTTTTATTTTTTTTTTTAGTGTTCTTGTTTATTTTTTTTTTTGTTTGTGTGTGTGTGTGTTTTTATTTTTTTATGTGTTTGTATGTTTTTTTTTGTGTTTTTAAGTTTTTGTGTGTGTGTGTAACTTCTGGTGGGTGTGTGTAAGTTTGTGCGTGCATGTAAGTTTTTGTGTGCATGTAAGTTTGTGCGTGTGGGTTTAAGTTTTTGTGTGTGCGTGTCAGTTTTTGTGTGTCTAAGTTTTTGTTTGTGGGTGTTTTTTTGTTTTTTGTGTGTTTAAGCGTTTGTGTGTGTGTATGTGTATGTTAGTTTTTGTTTTTTTTTTTTTTTTGTGTGTGTGTGTGTGTGTAAGTTTGTGTGTGTGTGTGTTGTTGTTTTTTTGTTTTATTGTGTGCGTGTTTAAGTTTTTAAGTGTGTGTGTAAGTTTTCGTGTGTGTGTAAGTTTCTGTGTGTGTTTGTAAGTTTATGTGTGTGTGTGTGTGTGTGTGTAAGTCATTGTGTGTGTGTGTGAGTTTTGGTGTGTGCAATTTTGGGGGTTAGTTTTTTATCGTTTGTTTGTTTTAGTTTTTGTTTTTTTTTTTCTTCTTGTTTTATTTTTTGTTTTGTGTGTGTGTGTAAGTTTTTGTGTGTGTGTATTTTTGTGTGGGTGTTTTATTTTTTGTGTGTGTTTTAGTTTTTGTGTGTGTGTATTTTTTTTTTTGTTTGTGTATGTTTGTTTGTTTGTTTGTTTTTTTTTGTGTGTTTGTCAGTTTTTTTTGTTTTTGTTAATTTTTGTGTGTGTGTAATTTTTTGTGTGTGTGTAAGTTTTTGTGTGTATAATTTTATGTGTGTTTGTAATTTTGTGTTTGTGTTTTATTTATTTTTTTTTTTTATTTTTTTTTGCGTTTGTAATATTCTGTTTTTGTGTGTAATTTTTTTTGTGTGTGTTTCAGTTTGTGTTTGTTTGTAAGTTTTTCTGTGTGTGTGTGTAAGATTGTGGTATTGTGTGTAAGTTTATGTGTGTGTAATAGGTTGTGTGTGTGTAATACTTGTTGTGGTTGTATGTTTTTTTTTGTGTGTGTTATTTTTTGTGTGTGTGTGTATTTTTTTTTAGCTTGTGTTTTTTTTTTTGTTTTTTTAATTTTTTGTGTGTGTTTACTTTTTTTTTTTTGTTTAAATTTTTTGTGTTTGTGTAAGTTTTTTTTTGCTTGTAAGTTTTTTTGTGTGTGTAATCTTTTGTGTGTTTGTGTAATTTTTTGTGTGTGTGTTTAAGTTTATGTGTGTGTGTAATTTTGTTTTTGTGTGTAATTTTTTGTGTGCGTGTAAGTTTTTGTTTGTGTGTAAGTTTTTGTGTGTGTGCTAGTTTTTTTTTGAGTGTAAATGTTTGTGTGTGTGTGTAAGTTTTTGTGTGTGTGTTTAAGTTTTTGTGTGTGTACCCATATCAATTCTATTTTCATAAAATAATATAAAAATTTACACTTCAATTCAGATTTTTCTCAAACAGATGAAAGAATTTAAAATACTGTTCCAAATTTTTCCTAGAAGATAGAAAAGTTCAAGTTCACTTCTGAATTTTACCAAAGAACATAATTCAATTCTAATTTCTCCGGAGAAAATAAAAAGCTTTTACTTCAGTTTTATGTTCACCAAGACATGAAAAATATAAAGTTCACTTCTAAATTTTTCAGTAGAAGATAGAAAAAGTTATACTATGATTCTGATTATTTTCTATGAAGATAAAAAGTTTCACTTTAATCCAAAATGTTCTTGATTTTAATTCCATCTTTTCTCAATGAGAAGAAAAAAAATAAAGTTCTGTTCCAAATAAATCTACATAAGAAGAAAATTTCACCTTCGATTCTTAATTTTCTAAATTAAAATTAAATAAGTTATTGATCAAATCTATTTTACCAAAATAATATAAAATTTTACACTTCAATTCAGATTTTTCTCAAAGAGATGAAAAAATTTAAAATACTGTTCCAAATTTTTCATAGAAGATAGAAAAGTTCAAGTTCTCTTCTGAATTTTACCAAAGAACATAATTCAATTCTAGTTTCTCCAGAGAAAATAAAAAGCTTCCATAGATTATTTTCAATGAAGATAAAAGTTTCACTTTAATTCTAAATTTTCTTAAATTCAATTCTGACCTTTCTCAAAGAGATGAAAAAATTTAAAGTTCAGTTCTAAATTTTTCAGTAGAAGATTGGAAAACTTATACTATGATTGTGATTATTTTCCGTGTAGATGAAAAGTTTCACTTTAATTCAAAATTTTCTTAAATTCAGTTCCGACTTTTCACATAGAGATGAAAAAATTTAAAGTTCTGTTCCAAATTTTTCATTGAAGATAGGAAAAGTTATACTTTGATCGCGAATATTCAAGTTCTCTTCTGAATTTTACCAAAGAACATAAATCAATTATAATTTCTCCAGAGAAAATAAAAAACTAAGTAAAATAGAACTCTAACAAAAAAGCGGCACATTCCTGCGGCACATCCCTGCGGCGCATTCATGCGGCGAATTCCCGTGGCACATCCCTGCGGCGCATCCCTGCGGCACTTCACCCGGCCCGCGGCGCATCCCCCTGCAGGGGCATCCCCATGCGGCGCATTCCTGGCCCGCGGCGCTTCTCGGTCCCGGGGGACCTTTGCGGACGGGGGGAGGGCATTTGGGGTCCGGGGGCCCCTTTGGGGGTCCGGGGGCCCTTTGAGGACCAGGGGGACATTTGGGGACTGGGGGAGAGCTTTTGGGGTCCGGGGGCCCTTGAGGACCAGGGGAGGGCCTTTGAGGGTCTGAGGAGGGCGTTTGGGGGGCTGGGGCTCTTTGGGGGTCTGGGGGGCCCTTGCGGCCCCGGGGCGGGCCTTGGAGGGGGGGTGGAGGGGTGGTGGGGGGGTGGGGTTGGGGGGAAGCTGGGGAGACCTTTGAATACCGCGCGCTTCCTTCGGGGTTGGGGTGGTTGGGATCGGAACCCTTTGGGGTTGGGGTAGAGGACCTCACAACACTGTTCAAATGGAACTTGAGTATTATAACGACCACAGAGTTTCACCCTCAAATCCTTTTCCAAAATCTCTTCAAAAATCATCTTTTAAAATGTCTCTAAGTGTTTCGCCCAAATAATTCCATAGCCTGTCTAAAACGGTTTCGCCCAAATAATCCCTAAACGTAATTCAGCGTGTTCCTTTTGTTTTTGGCATCTCTGCGCTAATGCATTTCAAATTAATAAGAAACCTGATTCCCGCGCTAAAAAAATTCATCGCTAAGATGTTTCTTGGAGAATTGTTTCCATGGCCTTTGGCTATTAATATCCTTTGGAGTTCAACCAAATGAGTTGTTTCCGAGGCAAAGACATTTATGACTTGGATCTATTCCTGGAGAATCTTTTCTAGGCGGAAATTTTTAAAGTCTGACAGATGATGTCATTGGTTGATTGATCTGTCAAGAAAGGGGAATTAATTTGTTGTTTCGAAGGGGAATTATTGATTCACGATAGGAGAATTGAGGTCGACAGCACAGGTGTTCCAATGTCGATGTTGTTGTTGTTGTAACTGCACGCTCTCAGCGAATGTCAAGGTCGATGTTGTTGTTGTTGACACACTTTGATTACGCAATCAATTTAGGTCATTGACCCCATTAACCACGTGTTCTCCCTAATGACTCTATGCCCATATATGGTGTGGGGTCACGACTGGTACCCCCATCTCTACTCCCGAGTTTTATATACTCAGTGACTTTTCGATAGCGCGGCTCTTTTCTTTTCGCCGCTTGTTTACTCTTTGCATTAAAGTAATAAGAAGAAATACGAGGCGTTACCCCTACCAACGTTAAACAATACGCGCAAAAAAAGAAAAGAAAATTGTCAAAGAGGGTTAAAAAGCGTAATAAAGATTCAAGATTCTGCAGTTTTTCCACGCCCCAAAGAATAATTGGGATTCAGGCTCTCTTATGGGGAACCCTGCCTATGCTCATAATGTGTTTTTCGGGTTGGACAATCCTGCTTCTTCTTTCATGGAACTATGATTTACCCACCAATGCTCCAATGGGCAAAGGTTCCTCTCAGGATCCATCTGGGGATCAACCCATTCCTGCGGATCCATCATCTAGGACATATAGGGAATAGTTTAACAAAAATTAATTTTTCGATTTGTAAACATGTGTTTACTACATTCTAGAATTTGTTTTAACATTTTATAGCTCGTTCTTTTTATTAGAAATAGCGGTTGTTTAAGTCACTGTGTTAAATTGTCAATCCATTTTATTTGAAGATACCAATCAAATTGCAATTTATGTTAAGTTATCTGTCAAAGACAACAAATTGAACAATGAGGCTCAAAATTCTGGCGAGAACTTAAGGATTCTGGGTAAATCTAACTTGTTCAAGTACCTACCTTTTCTTTTACTGTTTGTTGTTTTGTTTTTTATATCTGGTCCTCCAAAATGTTTCTGTTTCAGAGTTGTAAGCTTGTTGAACAAATCGTCAAGGTCTGAAAGGGTAGGTTGCAGATGGCACACCTCTTTAAAAGGATTAGAATTCTTCTCTTTTTGTTTGCCTTTCGACAATCTGTCCTGAGGTAGTTCACAGCTCACTTCAAAAAATATGGGTAAATCTGCCGTTCATAAACCGCAATTCAAAGTCATAACTTCTCGCATTTTTGTTCACCGTGTAAGGAAGAATACATATTTTTGTTTGTCTTTTTTTCACATTAAATAAAAAAAACAAGTTTTTTAAACTGAAAGTAAGGAGCGACATTAAAACTTAAAACGAACAGAAATTATTCCGTATATGAAAGGGGCTGTCCCCTCCTCAACGCTTCGATCTTTACGCTAAAGTTTTTTATTGTTTTAAAAAATAAAGTTGTGAGACAGAGTCAAACTTTAGCGTAAAGAGCGAGGCGGTGAGGAGGGGACAGCCCCTTTCATATACGGAATAATTTCTGGTCGTTTTAAGTTTTAATGTCGCTCCTTACTTTCAGTTTAAAAAACTTGTTTTTTTTTATTTAATTTTTGAACGTTTTTGAATAAATGCAGGTTTTGATCTTGGCTCACCGTACGTGAATAATTAAAACAAAATTTTCATATTAATTGACTTTTATTTAGTTATGGCTTTCTCGAAACTTGTTTAATTTTAATTACGAACGTTTTTATTAGTAGTAAATATACGTAACTTACGAATTAACTTCCGTAACGAACTTCTATATATACACATTCTTAATAATTTTATTACGGGGTTCACCCCCTAGTCACTACCTTGTTTTTTAAGCAAAAGCTTGAATTGTGTTCTAATTCTTTAGAAATGACCACTTATTCAAACAGGCAGTTAATTCTTGCAAAAATATCTTATGGAAGTGCTAAACAATCTCTAGCTTAAAGAGCGAGGCACTGAATATGGGGTGAACCCAATTATATATGTAATATTTTCTGTTCGTTTAAAGTTTTGTTTTTGCTGCTGTTGCAGTTGACAAACTTGTTTTTTTATATTAAATTTCGGATCTTTTTTTAAATAACGCTGGGAAGTCCGGCGTCCCCTTCATAGCAATGTCCCTTCCTCCATGAAAACTTCCTTCATGGAAAGATCCTCCCACATAACCCCCGACCCCACAACCCACCCACCCACCCCCCCACTACCAGGAAAAATCTCTCCTGAAAACGTCTGTATACTTCCAAATAACCAATACTATATGTTAACATTGGGTAAAGTTCATAACTTTCAGCCCTCCCCCCGGGAACTTCGGGGGATTAAGTCATCCTAAAAGACATACTTATAATATTTTCGAACATGCTGAACAAAATGGCTATCTCAAAATTTTGATCAGGTGACTTTGGGAAAAAAATGAGCGTGGGAGGAGGCCTAGGTGCCCTCTATTTTTTTGTTCACTTAAAAAGGGCACTAGAGCTTTTAATTACCATTCCATTGAGCCCTCCCACAATATTCTAGGGCCACTGGGTCGATACGATTACCCCTGGGGAAAAAAAACAAAACAAACAAACAAATAAACACGCACTCGTGATCTTTCTTCTGGCAAAAAATGCAAAATTCTACATTTTTGTAGATGGGAGCTTGAAATCTCTACAGTAGGGTTCTCTGATACGCGGAATATGATGGTGTGATTTTCATTAAGGCTCTATAACTCTTAGGGGGTCTTTCCCCCTTTTTTCGAAAATCAGCCGAATTTTCTCAGGCGCGTAACTTTTGATGGGTAAGACTAACCTTGATGAAACTTATATATTTGAAATCAGCATAAAAATCTGATTCTTTTGATGTATCTATTTGTATCAAAATACCGTTTTCTAGAGTTTCGGTTACCATTGAGCCGGGTCGCTCCTTACTTACAGTTCGTTACCACGAACTGTTTGAAAAGCAATGACTCGACTGTATTTTCAGCTGCAGTTTGCAGCTGAAGGTTCAGCTGCAGTGTAAACCCAAAATTGTTTATAAGTGGGCCTGAAATAGTTTTTTTTTTCTTACTTCGACAATTCGCAAGCCTCTATAGCAGAGGCACAGGCAGATTTTCAACGTCTGAGGCAATTTCAAAGCTTTCCTCTATTTTACAGCACAAGTGAGTGAATTAGTAAACGCAATAGTAGACCCCGACACCGCGCCGAAAAGTCGGTGGCGCGCCGCCGAAAAAAAAAACGGTGGCGCGCCGCCGAGCTTGCATCCGCGCAAAGCCGCGGTCGCTGTTTCGATCGGTGGCGGTGGCCCTAATACGCCACCGGGTTCTTTTGTTTTTTTTCTGTCTTTTTTGGTTATCGATATCGACCTCCGGGCATCAACCGTCATCCCGGCTAATCTGTTTCTTAAAGATAAATACTGTCATCTTGGGATCGCCATGTATATCGGTTCGTAGGAAGGCGAAGAAGAAATTTTCCTTGAAACAAAAATTCTACCTTCCACTTTAAAATTCTGTTCATTTTTTTTCTGATTTTTCGGATGAAAAGAGGTAGGTAAAAGAACATTAGGCAATCCAGGATGTTATCATAGGCAGCGCAATCGAGCTGCCTAAGTAAAGAACAATGTTGGCACAAATGTAGTATTTTTTTTTCCATACCATGGTAATTTGTATCGAAGGAGTTGTCGTAGAAACTTCGAAAAGGGCTCATTTGATTGGAAACTGGAATAGCTTGTGCCCCTTTTAACAGTCGATAGTGATTGGAGGGCAACTAACACCCCTCCCGAGCCCACCATTTTCCCAAACACATCCAATCAAAATTTTGAGATAGCCATTTTGTTCAGAGTAAAGGATTTCCAGAGAGAAAATATGTTTTTTGAGGAGGTAACTCCCCCACGACCCTTAGGGCAAGGGTTTTAAGTTATACCCTGGGGGTATATAAGAACGATGTTGGCACAATGTATTATTTATAATTTTTTCCTTTAAACCAGGACACTTCAAATCGAAGAAGTTGTTGTAGAAACTTCGAAAGGGCCCATTCAATTACAGATTGGAGTGGCTTGTGCCCATTTAAATAGTCAAAAATGATTGGAAGGCAACTAAAATCCCTTCCACGCCCACCATTTCCCGAAACACATCCAATCAAAATTTTGATATAGCCATTTTTTTTTAACGTAGTTGAAATTTCTGGAAATCAGGTCTTAGAGGATGACAACCACCCTCACAGCCCTTAGGGTAAGGGTTGTAATTTATGCCCTGGGGGCATATACGGTGTTTATAGAAAGAGTTGTCGTAGAAACTCAAAAAGGGATCATTCGATTGGAAATCGAAAAGCCTAGTGCCCTTTTTAATAGTCGAAAGTGATAGGAAGGCTTGACATTTTTATAGTAGAGATCGATGTGGGTATGATGTATCTTTTTTTTTTTGTTGTTGTTGTTTAGAACAGGGCACTTCATATCGAAGGAGTTGTCGTAGGAACTTCGAAAAGGGCTCATTCAATTGAAAATAGAAAGGGCTGATGTCCTTTTTAATAGCCGAAAGCGATTGGAGGGAAACTAATCCCACTCCCACGCTCACATTTGCCTTTATGTTTAAAAAATATATGTTGCCTTAAGGTTAAATCAAAATACAAAGTGTTAGTGCTAATTACCAATAAGGCATCTCAGCAGTATCTCAAGAACGACTGAGGGTATTATGTTCAAATTTTCGGGGCTTCTTCTGCTCTTAAAATTTGACCAAATCAAAATAGCGTAAGTGTATCCAAGCTATCAAAGAAAGTAAAAAAAAAAATTGTGAATGTTATCAAGTTTTCCATTTCAGATCAACTAGAGGAGGTATGAAACTAAATTAAACACTAGTATTTGTGTCCAGATTTTTAAAAGAGTCTATGTTGTTAAAAATTGCTGAAATTTTTTTTTCAGGATACGAATAGCAGGTCAAACTATAATTTCTTTAAAAAAACGAAAAGATTTAAAGTATTATTTTCTTTTCCCCTGAAAAGACTTTGTCAATATAAAACGAACAGAAATTAATTAAAAAAAATGTTTCCAAAAAATAAGTTTTTCGAAGAAAAGTAAAGAACTCCATTAAACAAAAAATGAGCAAAATTAAAATCAAATAATCTACCAACCGTGAAACTAACACAAATTAGCATCGATAAATAAATGAAACCCAAAACGAACAGAAATTACAATAAATAACCGAGTCAAACTCAAAACGAGCAGAAATTGACATAATTTGGGTACAAAACCCCTATGCCTTCCCAAGGCCAGAATATAATTTACACTGTACTGAAAAAAATACAAATGAATGTGAATTGTCAGTTTACTAAACATATACTGATATTTAGTAATCAAAATGTTAATATTATCTGATTTATTAAAGTTATAAAAGTAAAAACATTTATATTTTTTCAGTATGTTAATTTCTGGTCGTTTTGAGTTTGACTCGGTTATTTATTGTAATTTCTGTTCGTTTTGGGTTTCATTTATTTATCGATGCTGATTTGTGGTAGTTTCCCGCTTGGCAGATTATCTAGAGCTAGTATAGAAATATATATATAGAAATGAATTAGATTTTTTTTTTGCACAGTGAGCAGAGCACACTGAAGTTGAAGTAGCCTTAAACTTTGACTTGAAACGTCATGACTTGACCACTTCTTTCAGAAAAGAATTTTGGAGGGTTATTCCGTGTTGATAAGAAAAGAGGGTAAAGGTGCAGTTTAGTTCCCCCTGTACTTTAGGGCGCAGGAGCCCTATGGTAAAGGTGCAGGTTTGTTCTCCCTTATAAAAACAACTTATTTCAGCAGATACAAAGAAGAAGCCCATTTGCGGCATTCTGTGGGACCTCAAGGTCCAATGCTAGTATCAGATCCCGCGAGGGGCATTTTACGCTCGTCAAGTTCTGGCTGTACCGGCCACAAGTGCCCCAGCTAGACTGCTTTTTAGCACGACAGGACTGATAGTGACTGCAAAAAGATCAATGGCTCCAGGCAGAGTGAACAAACTCACTTTTGTTACATCAATTGTAAATGAAGTGATGTAACCGCTGATTTAAAATTGTTAGTGTTGTTAAGCCATGGTATACAGTGTTTTTTCGATGTTGTTATTTGTTTTTTTCACTTCCTTTTCGTATGTATTTGATGAACAGGAGATGTTTGAACTTCAAACTTTAAATACATACACACATTAGCCCAAATCATTAACAAGAAGGAAATGACTAAACACGGGATTTTATAGGAACAATGCGATGTTAAACATAAACACAATATAGGTTTCCCTGGGTATAGTGGCTAAAAATGAGAATTCTACTTGGTCTGATCGACAGTGAACGTAAACACTTTCCGCACGGCCCAGCAAATTCCTGTTTTGTCATATTGTTCTTGTATGTCTTTAGCCAACCATTTAAAAATCCTTACTAAAATCGAGGTTGAACGTGCTTGGTGGAGTGGAATTTTTATTATTATTTTTAATCAGAAAAATCGGCGCGCCGTGGCGCACCGCCGGTCTAAAATCGGCGGCGCGCCGCCAAAAAAATTTCGGCGCGCCACCGCCGATACTAAATCACACATTCGCCGCCGTGATGTTGGCGTGGCGCGGCTTCGGGGACTGCGCAATAGAGTTTAGCCAAGACAGATAGTCTCTGTGAGAGGCAATGCTGGCATAGCTTTTTCAGAGTTGTATAAAAAATGATTATTTTCACTTCCTTGTGATAGCCTATCACTCTGGGGCAGAACTAAGGTATATAGACAAGAATGATTCGGATACTCTATCAATTCCTTGAGCCATTTGAAGGCAATTGGAGACCCAAAATGATTAAAAATTCATGACCGACAGTATCCATTAGACTTGCAGATGAAAGGGCGACTTAGATTTTTATGGCTTAGCATACTGCGTAAGTCAAGCTTCATCTTTAATGAAATATTTAGAATGTAGATTTCCCACATGACGTTAGATAGGCTACAATATCCTAGTAAAAGAATAAGGTATCACGTTTCATTTTTCATTTTCAATGAGACCCACTAATCTTTAGCCCCCCCCCCCTAATATGAAAAAATATAGCCCGAGTTTTTTATGGCAAAAAATGTAATTCCAAAAGAAAAGTGTACCTCTTTGTCCCCTGCCTACGCTTACGCCCCTACCACTCTGTAGAGGCCATGTCGATGATGGAACTGTAATGCATGCTCGCAGCTCACTCATTAGGGGCAACCTAGTAAAAAAAAGAACCTTAACCTATAGTAACCGGAAATTCAAAAATATGTTTTGAAAAAAAAAACTGTCAAGTGGCAAAGACTCGTCATATGATGCTGATTCAAGAATGATAACTATTAGTTCAATTTTTTAATGGCAAAAGTTTATTGTTAACATAAACCCGTGAGAATTTCTAAAAATAGCCAGAAACCCCACAAAAATTACGTCAGATTGAAATGAAGACTCCGCATTCGAAAACCCCAAACGAGAGATTTACAGTACCCCATCTTGAGCAACAAGGAAAAACACTTTTTCGCAAAGGCAGCAGTGTTGTGTCTCTTTTTATTTTTTCTCCTGCTTCCTCTTTTTCGCTAGTGAGGCACGGAAACATTACAGAGAGATGTTAAGGGCTCATTTGAATGAAAATTGGGTACTTGTGCATTATATCCTACACAGCGCTATAGACTGTATACGGAAATACCACAGGAAACCAGCAAATGGGTACTTGCAATGGATAAATGGATCGCAAAGCGTGATTTCCCATTAGTAGAATGCTTCGTCTGGATTTGCTCACGCCCCTAGGAATTCCTTTGCTATTTGCTCACGCCCCTAGGAATCTCCATGTTATTTGCCGAGACAATGGATTTGCTTGCCTTATGTTCCTTCCATTTTTATTCTATCGGAACCTCTACACGTGATTAAACACGTCATGAAACTACGTGCTATTTGCTTATGTCCTGTTGGTACCATTCCAAACGAGTGGGGATTCCCCGCCTGTTCCTAAACATTGCAAAAAAGATAACAGTATGAACGGGGGATTCCCCGCAAAAATTTGTTTCAACTTCAAGTTTTTTCAACCAGAGTGGTTTTTTTTTCGAGCTGACACCTGTTTTTTTGGCAGCCAAACAGAGACAACGGAGATATTTACTCCTCCTCTCTCTCTCAATTTTTTTGTTGTTGCTAGCTCAGTTTCATTGTGGCAGTGAGACTGTCAACACATGAAAAAATGTTCCATACATGTCCCCTATGTATGTACACACTGGGCAGCTGGTCATCATGTGACAATTGCACAATGATTGACGAGTATGATGAAAAGTGTAGACTATGCAACCCGTGTAAATTGCATAAAGGATATGCTGTACAAATTAAAGGTTGTAATTCCTGTCTTGAAGAGGTGTGTGACTTATCCCAGGGGCCACCTATGTTGCAGTTGCAATTACTATACATGTAGTCAGTGGGAGATTAAATATCCTGGTATGATTGGAAAGAATCCTAATCGTGATTTTAATTTATTGCCTAAGAGATCGGTATCGTCGTGGTTTTAGATTGTTCTGGGAGGAGGAAACGGGTCAACGATTCAACTGCTGGAACAAAAAAAGAATTAGGTTTCTACGTCATCGTTGTGAAGACAATGACTACTATGATTATAAGCCCACTGATTTTTATTTGGCTGTGACGGAATGTGATTCGCCCCTTGAGGAGACTATTTGCGACATTACTTCAATTAAACAAACTGAAACATGTGAATTACATAGAATGAATGAGAATAGTATCATTGACTATTAAAAGAGATATGACAAGACTGAAGTCACACTCTAATGTAGAAAATGGGACTCTGACATTGCACTACATTAGGATCAGTACACTGTGAATTCAGATAATCTACCTGCACTAGTTGTTGTCGACAAATACCTATACCTACTAGAAGATGAAATCTAAAGAGTAGAAAAGTTGTTTTATCATGTATATAAATTTTTATTAATAAACAATTTTACATACACTTTTAGAACATTTTATTCGTAGAGCACTAAAATCAATACTATATACACTTGTAAGTATATTTTCCAGAACAAAGTCATTGAATCGAGGTTAGTCAACGTAGATGTCAAGAAACTGGTTGTAGGTGAAGCCAAGATATATGAACATTAAAAAGAGTAGTGCATGAAAGCCACATGTCTTAGTCGTTAAATCCTGTACTCTTCGTTGATTTTGAATAATGGTTTTCCCAATGCTTTCAATAAATTTGGTTATGTATGGCGTTTATTATTTATACGATAGACCAAAAGGATAAAAAAATGTTATATTCTTCTATGTTTGAAAGATGTATAGCCACCGACCAGTCTTCAAAGTCGATGGACTGCTATTAACAACGATTAAGGTATTGTTAACACTTGGAATTTTTTCAATGAAGTCCAAAGGTATGCACTAGGACTTGTACTGGGACATGTCTGGATCCATATTAAATACGTTGATTTTTTAGTTTGTGTTCATGGTGCTAAGTCTAGTAGAACACTGCCGTCGGGTGTGATTTCCTAATAAGTTTCAAATTGACTCAGTGATATTAGTGTGATACTCTCGGTCAAAGCATTGGAAAATGTACATTCTAAATGAACAGTACCTTTTCGTACTATGATCATATCATGAGTCCCCAACAAAGTCCATAACATTTACTCCAGTATTTTTTGAAAACATTGATCTGGTTATTCTATTTACAAATAATTGAGTCGTGATCTAGGGATTGCATGGTCACACTCTTACAGAGTTATATAGTATTTTTTGTAAAATAATAGAGTGTACAGTGGAATACCATTTACTTTGCACACAAGGCTAGATAGACCGAAAAAATTAAAATCATGGGGGGATTCAGTCCAGGATCCAACGGCACTGCCACTCTTTACAATGGCCAAAGACAGTTTTTATGGGATTTCTCCATTGATAAATGATGAATCGCTATAGCTACGAGAACCGTTGGCAATGTGACGTTGATTGGTGATCGTATGAGGGACAAGAAGTTTAATGTTGTTACCATTGGCTCTTTGCTTTTCCACTGCCAATGCAACAGAGCTCATACCTTGTTGTTTTCGGACGGGGAGAATTGCTGATGCGATAATGACTTTTGCATCGGTTGCTGCTGGAAGTGTTTTTCTCAAATTAAAATTCGATCGGGCAAGCTGTAACTTTATGTCAATCTTGAAATTGGAGGGTAACCATTATGATATATTGAATATTTCATGATTTAATTTTCCAACCAGATGATACTCTTGGGTCACTGCAGTAGTCAACTCGCCGTCAGTTTCAAAGCATGTTCAATAAACATAGACCAAGGTATTATCCTGTAACTCCTTGTATCCCTTAGTTGTCATTATCTTATATTGTACGGAGCTTGCATAGTTTGATGAATTATTACTAGTGCTCACCAATGTTCCATTAATGAATACATTAATTTGTTTGAATAGGTTGTGTAGAATAAAGCTTTCGTAGGAGAGACCCTCGGCACCAGTTGGAGTTTTACCATCTGGCTTTTTATTCACTGTGATATTTAAATAAATAATGATTGATGACAAATCAATAAAATAGTATTTATTGAAAAATATTTGACAGTGTATGTTTTCGGGGAGGGGCTGCAGGATGTGAACTTGTTCATAGCAGCCATGCGTTACACTGACCTCAACAGTTTCAGAATTGAATTGATTCAATTAAGAATTAACTGATGGATCTGATTTCTTGTTGGGGAGATATGTCATTTTAAAAGAAGAAGTACTCCTTTTATCGAGCAATATACTTCTTTTCCTTCTGCTGATCAGTGGTCGTCCTTGTTTTATCCATTGAAGTCATTTTTTATCTCTTATACTATCTGCTTGAGTGAAGACTGCTGAATGGAAGACATGCACTCATCCTTTTCAATCCCTCCCCATTTTGTCGAGATTTTAGTTGCTAACAAACGGCTCTAGTTGAAGATCTAATAATTTCATTAAAACTTTTCTTGAAATTCTTGCTCGACCCCCAGTGCTGTAGAGGTGAGCCAGAAAACTTTGACGCAGCTGGTATAAGCTCTTTTAAGGCAAGGTGTAGTTCTGAACGAATTAGCCTAGCCAATGAACTACCAAGACCAAAGCCAGACATTGCAGTACGACGCTTGTAGTAGTCCAATCCATTGCCTATTTGACGTGGACTCAAAGCATCAACGTGACACTCAATATCAGGGCAGACAAATATAATTCTCCTATTTTTCCTTTTAGGTTATTGTGTTGTCGCCGACAATGGGTTAAAAGTGTCATATAATCACAGCTACGCCTTTTTAAATTGCTAGGGGATCACCCAGTGCAGTACTGAGTGCTAACTTGTAGAGATACCGAAACGTATTGTTTAAGGGGCTGTCCTAAAGATGTCTTATATTGTAGTGATGATTATGCTCATGATTTGTTTGTTGTTCAAGAGTTCGTAGGAGGGGAACATTTGAATTACCAATTCTAGATGTTTCCACAAATCAGGCATAGTGAAACGAAAAAGTGTTCGGGTACAAGGCGGTCGGATAGTCAGAAACATTGAAATAAGTGTTTTAGGCAATTTTGCTATCGATTGATCTGAGCTTGAGACCTAAAACCTCCCTCTGATTGTCAGTGAAAATAATCTCTTCACTGGCAATATATAAACTAATGTAGATCTTTCCCTCCTCCTTTGAATAGTTGAAATAAAAAGTTACTTTTTTACTAGATGAAATTCTTTTATTAATAGAACGACATAAATAGTTGATTAAGATTATTTCCTAATATTTTAACGCAACGAATGGTTAATTCAACTGATTTATTTTTTGAATTTTTTCTTGATCAGTTGAAGATGGTGGTGGCCAATTATATGGTCTAATTTTTATATCATATTTACGGTCTTTTCTCAGGATGTCGTAGGTATTTTTGAGAATACAGTCGACAAGAGCCACTTCATACGTACCCTCTAATTTGATGGCGGGGGAGAGTTTTGTCCAAAAATCACTTGTTGTATTCAAGTCGTTGCAGAGAGGATCGGAAATATTGGACATGAAATTTACATAAAAATGATTAGGCATTGTCAATGTATTCAACACCAATTAAATAATCAAAATCAGAGTTGTACCCAAGCCACCGAACAAGTAACTGTTTCCTACCCCGGCGAGAACAAGTCTTTAATTTCTTTTCAATTTGATAGATTTCATTAATTTTTTTAACTTTTTGTAGTTCATAGTCATAAAAGCCGCCGAGAATTTCTTCATATTTAAACTCGTGTAAACGATATGCCATTGGCTCAGTGTCATGTGTGGTCGACTCTTTAAATGGTATTATTGAAAACTAATAAGCCCCCTAGTTGGAATCCTTGGTTGTTCTAATAGTACGACCCGATTAGCAGGCATAGACGAAATTTTTCTTCTTGACAATCGTTTACATGGCACGTTTTGTAAGAAAGATGTCAATTGTATCATGATCAAACTGATGAACTTTCGTTGGTGTAGAATTGTACAATGATCGATGGGGTCTCTGATTATAGATGAATATGATTTAATGCACATCCTGAACAAGAGTCAATGTATTTTTCAAAATCTAGTATTTTGAAATTAAAATCCAAATAGTTTTTGTGAATCGCTTGATCGATGAAACTTTCATAGAACTATGATCATCATAGAACATTTAATAGTAATTCACTAGTACTTTTACAACACGGGGGTTAAAAAATTCACTGCCGCAATCTGTTGGTATTTTTTTATATGAATCTTGTTATAGACGACTTTCATTGTCCCGAGCAACTTAAATGCCCCTATTTGATCACAATAGACTGGCATATGCAAAACTACTACAAAAACTAATTACAAGAAGAATGTACTTGTATGGTGTATTTTGACATTGTTGAATCTCATTTAGTCAGGAGATATGTATGCATTATTTAAAATGGGAAAAAGGCTTTAGTTTTTTGATATTGATTAGCACGAAGTCTTCGATTTCTATGCAGAGTGTCACTTGATTCATTTTGTAGATAGTCTTGTACACTTTTAGTATGAACACCATTGACTTTGGAAAGAGTGGTGGGAGAACTTAAACTCTCCACCTCGCCAATATTTTCATAAACACCTTTCAGAACTTCAACCATTTTGAACGTAAACACGTTGTGTAACGTCCACTACCCTTTTGTATACTGGCGGCTGGTGGTGGTGGTGGTGGTGGTGACGTTGACTTGATACGTCTTCGCTTTTGTCTAGCTATCAGTGGTGTTCTAGTATTTTCCAAAATTGATTTAAAATCTTCTTCTTCTTCATATTTTAATGGTGGTGTTGTTGTTGTTGTTGTTGCTGTTGATGCATGTTCATTTAATTTTTTTAGAATTTGTCTATTGCTAATAAGGCTTTTGGGAAAGTTTAATGTATTTAGAAAGTTGTACAGATGATCGTCAAATGATAATAGTCCTTAAGGATTTGTAACCATGTCATAGATTATATCAAGTAGATTATAGCTCTTGCCCTGAATTATAATCCCTTTCCCATTGCTCTCAAGTTGAATATGATCTTGACCACTTTCCATAAGATAGGTTAGGAGTCGTGTTAATTTTTCAACAAAATTTTTGGGGCATATATTTACAAATTTAAATAAAATCTAATACAAATCCTACTTCTTTAATTTTTTTACAGCTGCAGACTCTTGAGGAGATGATTCTTTTTTGTGACTTATACCAGCAGCAGCAGCGGTGTCCTTCACACGATAGGGCTTATGTTTGTCCACTCGGCAAAGTGCATCTTGAAGTAAAAGCAGTTTTTTATCATCCTCAATATTGTCATTGTCAAGGAATTTACTCAGATTTGAGAGAGCGAGTTCTATTGGAGTCAATTTATAGGGTTTTGCCATTCTCTAGAGAAAACTGTTTACAAGTCCTGCAATTATTGGAAGTAAAAGTGTGAAAAAGCTACCGCCCACCTGAAGAAGTCGTTTATTTTTCAAATTATGTCCTTTATTTTTATAGGCCCAAGTACTTACAATGGAACGATGTTTCTTTGCCTACTGCTTAACTAATTCTGGCAGTTGAACATTACCCTCGGTCAAATTTAAATAAAGTTCAGATATTAGATTAATGAAATCATTGTCAATACCATGCTTGAGTATGGCTTTCCTAAGCGAAGGTTTTGAAGTACTTAGAACAGAAAATAGATGTATATTTCCATGTAGTTCCTTCAGTGTCATGATAGCAGCTAATAGGTATTTTTAGTGTTCACGAGGAAATATATTGTAATTTCACTGTCAAAAATATCTTTGACTACACGCAGATCCTCGGGTGTATTTTGATTAAGATCCAATAGGATGTAGCCGTAGGGTTTATTAGTTGCTTGATTGTATGCTGAGAGCAGCAATTTGGGTTTTCCAGGATATATCTGCCTATTGAGAGTTATTAGTGAGCGGTAATCACGAACAACTCTCTAGATGATATAGTTGGTGCAGTTCAATGCAAGTGTTTGCATACATTTGCTCTGATGAAAGATATTGTGTAGAACCAGAGTAACGGAAATCTGTTCGTGATGAGAGCGAACAGTGAACAATTGTCGCATTTCCTGGGACCATTGTTCAATAGATTCAGCCAGAACGTCAATGATCAGCCAAGAGTTTGGTTCAATAATGCTGAAAACATCAAGTCCCTGTATGAATTGTATCTGCACCAATCCCATGGTGGTGGCAGCAATTGCTTTTTATTTTATCGTATGACTCCTGCCAAATACTGTAACAATAGTAGATTTTTTTCGGCTTTTCCACAAACATTTTATCGCAATTTTTAATTATTTTAGTTAAGAGTGTTTTTTTGCCCGACATTCACGGCCCACACAGAAACGATCTGAATGGTGTTTTAAATTGATACATGTTCCCTTCAATAGTTCACCTGAAGAACTAACTGTATACCATAGTTGTCTAATGACTAAATAATTTCCCTACTACTACTACTACTCCGTTAAAGAATAATAATAATAAGAATACGAATAAATAATAATATTTTATTTTAATATATTCATAAAAAAGTAAAAATAATTAAAAAATACTAAATTGAAAAAAAGAAAATTAAAAATGAAAAAAAAATACAACATTTCAATAGGCACAGAGAGAAAAAAAAACGCTTAAATAAATACACTTTTTTTTGTTTATTTATTTATAGAAAACAAAATACAACATTAGATTAAAGCACTTAAAATAATATCACTTTTTTTTTAATTTGAATGCAACATTTACAAAAGCACAAAAAAAATCTGTTCTAATTCCAAAAAAAAGAATAAATTTGGTAGTGGCTGGTGGTGCGCCCCCCGCTGGCAGCCGCCCCCCGGGCCGCGAGGCCCCCCCCAAAGGTTTTAGGAAAAAATTTACTGGACTTTATTCAAACCGAGACTTTCCCTATGGATAACACATTCGGCCCGGTCTGAAGTTAAATAGTGCCCAAGGGGGAGGGTAGTCACACCGTCTTGACAAACAGAGCTTGTCGGAAATGGTACTCATGGAAATTTCCTCTACAATTATTGTAAAATTCCAGCTGTTCAGGGAGCAAACTGGCAAAAATGTCGCTGTTAGAACTGTATTTACAGCGATATGATTCCACTAAATGGTCAAGATAAAATTCTGACACACATAACATGTTGGCACCCCTTTACATCGTTTTTTGACTTTTCTTTTGTGTGTCTGTATAAAGTACCCCTTAGGACTTACAAACACACCACGGGAAATCATGTCGCTTCCCGTTTCTGATTTAAAAAATAAAAGCTGATTTGCCACCCAACGTTTCACTAGCTCTGGGTATAGCCCACTCCAATTGGTGTAGTCCATCCGTGAGCTGATAATTTCACCGTGCGCCAAATCATCAATTAGATTTGGGGTTTTTACTTTTAACAGTAGAGAATCTGTGTTCCCGTAGCAGACCTCTACTTGCCCCTTCTCCGGCCACTGTACCCTAGCCAGATTGTAGTAGAATTCCAACATAAGCTTTTTTGAGATCTCTAAGATCGCACTGCCTGCTGCAATATTTTTATTTAAGACAATACGTCTTTTTTTCCTATTCAAAAGTACCATGTCTGGGCCAAGGAGCGTAAAGGAAGTATAATTGGGATCGGCAATATTTCGAACACATTGTTTGGGATCGGTCACGACGTAAGAACGATTCCTATTGCGAACACTCTCACACATTTTGCCGAAAGCCGAATTCAAAATGAGTTTATAAATTTATTTTTCGGCTTTCGTCTGCGCTTCAGAACGTTTCTTGACAAAGGTGTCAACAAACGTTTTTAGATATGCTTTTTGACTAAACTGGAGCGCTCTGTGAACCTTTGTGTCGTTGAAACCGTTGTTGCACATCCATTTTAAAGCCACATAAGGTACAACAATATTTTTTTCGGCAGAAGGTCAGCAATAAGTTTTTGTTTTGAAGTTGACCAATGCAATCCGTCCTCCTCGACTAAACGCCTATTGCGGGGGGTTATAGAGTCCTTAGTCACAGGTCTATTGATGCACCGTAAAACAAAATCCTTTATTGAATCGTGAAGCTCAACTGGTATCTCCCCATCACTATCAAAGAAACATCCCACTGGCTCAGTTCCTTGAATAGTAGTGTTAAGGGTGGGGAAATGGGAATCTTAAAGGTCATTGAGCAATTTATATTCAACGCAAGGTAGCACATAATGGGACAGGATAAAAGGGTCGATATAATTCATATAAAGGAAAACTGCATCCGATTTTGTCCCCGTCTTCTCTCCAGTTCGATCAGTTTCCAAGATACGATCCCCATGAAAAACGAAACCACCCCTCATTGAACTTTCAATGAACAGACACTGATTAATATCTGTGATTAGCCCGATTTTTCCCCACAAATTCTTAGGAGAAGGCCAATCACTAGATGAGCATATGAAAAATAATAGCCAAAATCAATATTAAATTCCCTATAGATTTTATCCGCATTTTTATACAAATTGTGCGACAAAGCCAACATATGACTCGACAAATACATATTGCAGAAGTCAAACCTGTTTTTACACCTTTATTCTGTCCATACTTTTTTAGCAGAACTGTGTTCCTCGGGGTTACAACTACGGTCATGTAAGCTATCGTAAAACGATTCCATTAAAGGAGAGGTTTACTTGATAAATCTTGACATGGTACAATAATACTCATAAGGATAAATGCCTCTTACCATCAACAAGTCATAAACATTATCTGGAGATTGTGGCTTGAAAAAGAGAAAAGTGTTTAATCTGTCAATGTTTTTCTGTGTTTCAATCAAGTCGATCACTCATTTGGGGGCAATTATATAGGAACTTCAGTAGTGATTTTTATCCGTTTAATCAACATTAACTTCAACAAATCTCCACATAAATTCTAAAACAAGCAACTTTTCCGATGATTTAGGAATAATTTTTTAGAAAAAGCTGTGTATAACCCATGCATCATCCACTGTTCCATTTATTTTATGATGTGCCCTTTCTGGTAGCACATATTTCAGTTCGTAGTTAGAATTATGTATAAAAACCGGACGAAAGAGTTGCTGTGTAATTTTTAAATTACATGAATTGTGAACCCACCCCCAAAAGTTACTTTTTCCAATTGAATTGCGGTCAGTAAGGTGATTATGATCCTGGACTGCGTCTTTTGGGGCAATAATATCCCTACAAACCCAACAAATTGACCCCTTTTCTAGTGCAAGATGCTCTTGATCTGACAATGTCATTGGGTAGTTGGTTTGACGCACTCGTAAAATTATGGTGTGTGCTTTTTTTATTAAAGATACCAATACCTAGTCTATGATACCCTAATCCTCCATTGCCAAAAAAAACTCTTCGTGTGGCATTTTATTGTTGGAATAGCGACGTGCATGCGCGTAGGAACACGCAACTAGTTTGTCTTCCTTGACTATATTTGGCCTTGATGGGTCTGATACCTCAACCAGTCTTGATTCACAATCCAAAGATACTTTATCAACTTGTAGCTGGGAATTTTGGAAATTTTTAAATTGTAAAGTATCTTTGCCTTTTCTATTCGTTGATTCCCATGAATTTTGCAATGCCCCATGTGATCCGAGAATGTTCGTTCATTTCAAAATGGGGAAAGGCACATGGGGCAATAGAGACGTTCCCCTTTCTGAACGCCTTGAGACAGGAGTCAACTTATTGCTATAACGGGGAAAAAATGACCATAGGAATTTACATCTTTGGGAGGTTCGTAAACAACCCATATTCAATTTTAAACATTTTCCATCATTGATGTCCTCGCTGAACAGAGTGCTCCTTTTTATTTGGTTTCCATCCCATGTTTATAAAGTTTGTGTCGTACTTGAAAACTACCACCCCCAACCCAAGATGTTTATTAGGTTTTTCAAATATGGTTATCTCTTTCAAGGACATCAGATACTTCCCCTCTAAACAGTAAAAATTTACTTTGGGGAAATTTTCTCCACCGTTACGAGCAAGTCCGTCGAGATTTTTCATTGTTGAATCTATTTTTAATGTTTTATGGGCTGCTGCTAAAAATGTATATGTAAAGCATTGGAGCACCGTTTCAAAATTGAAACCCTGAAGTCCTCTTGTAGTCGACAAGTCTGGGTAGCAATTTATTCTTCGACTACTACCCGCTCCCTTTACAATAAAGTTTTTTTTAAATCTACTGAGATTCAGGTCCGTGCATTCAATGTATAAAGTGGTGGACTCCCCCTGTCGTTAAATGTGTCCAAAGTCGATTTTAATTTATTTATCCAGTTGAAAAAGTTGCTCTCCAATTCGTTTAGACCAGGGTAAAAAGTCTGGTTGCCAGTTGAAAAAAGAAAATATAAATATCCCCAGATGTCCCCTTTTGTAAATAAACTTTTTGATTAGCTGATGCTTTAACCCCCCCTTGACCCTCCCGTTTCTGAATCTGAATCTCTATAAGTACTCGAATTCTGTCGATGTAGCTATGGAGAACATTCACGGGGTCTGTTAAAATAATGCCCTCGTCAATCACGTTTTCCTCGGGAGGGTTAAAATCTACCCTATATGTTTGCAAGTGACCTAGAGCAGATTCTAACAAATAAAATTCACGTGATTCCGGGGACGTGACACCATTTTCATGTCCTACACCTATTTTTACAGGACTCAATTCACTAATTATAAAACTATCGTCAAAAATGTCCCCGGAAATATTAGGTCCAACAGTTTGCAGAAGAATGTCCATTTCTACAGCTGTAAATTGAAAATAAAGGGGGATACCAAATAAAGTACCTTCACTAACTTCATCATCATCCGGTGAGAGGGGAAATTACCCATGATACTTTGAAGTCCCGGGCCAGGGAAGGCAGAAGTTTTCACAGCTTCCCCCTGAAACTAGAAAATGAACGGATTAAGTTTTTTTTTCTTTGACAAAAGTTTTATCACAATTATAACACACTTTTCTTTTTCTTTTTTTTCTTTTTTTTTATCAAACAATTTTTTTTTCTTAATTGGATTCGAATTTATATAACAAATGCGAAATAAATTACAAATTTTTGCTTATAGCATTATTTACAAAACAATGCATAATAAATTACAAATTTTGTTAATAACACACATACACACGCGCGCACACATGCACACATATGCACACACACACCCACACGCACACACACACACACAAACGTACACACACACACACACACGCACACAAACATGCACACACACGCTGAAATATTCTTAAAGGTTGAAAATGAGTTTCTAAACCATTAGCCTTTATTCCATTAGCCTTTAAAGCGCTTCGGAAACAGCATCAAATAGAAATGCGCTGTGGTAACAATTAATGCGACGTCTGAATTTCTACTTCAAAAATTCTTAATTTTCTCATAACTTTTGATGGATTAAGGTAAACGAAATAATTTAAAGATATTCAAAATCAGCATTAAAATACAATTCAGTTGATATGTATAATGAAAATATTTCAGCGCTCGGATCAAACATAAGAAATAATGATATGGAAATATATGCCATTCAATCATTACATCGATATTGAATTTACACTATCTCAATGAATTATCGAGTAGACGCGGCGCATGCACCGCTCACACACACACACACACACATACACACACACACACACACACACATACAACAATCATTACGACGTTATTGAATTATTGGGTATACAGAAAAATAAGCGGCGCATGCACCACACACACACTCCTTCAAATTGACTTGGGAAAAAAGAATCATTAGCGAGAAATAATATTTGAAAACTCACATTTAAATTTGCAGCTTGCATGTCGAGAGCTGTAGGGGCCACATCATTCTCGCCTTGCATTGGTCTTGAAGGGCCCGGCAATGCTTGATAGGGGGTGACCTTGCGATCTTGACTAGATGATACTTATGCATTATGGGAATCTATCCATTACCTTTTGAATTGTCCGTAACGTTGCATAGAAGTTCGTGAAGTGCTGACACTAGCTTGAGGTGCTCCTGACTGCCCATGAAAACTGGTCATGCAGCCAAAATATATGAATATTGATGGTATTGCAGCTTGCATCGATGTGATATCACCCCATCTTGGTCTCTTTTCGGAGGGAGGGTAATTGTATGAATCCACCTCCGCATCCTTAAAAAAGAAGAAAAATTTAGTAAGGATAATAATAATAAGCCCTCTTTTACAGATAAATTGCCCTCTAAAGTTTATTCAGATGTTTGTAGCACTCTATGTCTTAGCACTTTAGAATAAAACAGAATAAAACAACAGAGTCTCTCAAACCCCGTAAAGCTATTTTAAAAGGTATAAGAATTATTTATTTAACAGAAATCCTCGCTTTTTGAATGACCACCAAGTAAAGAAAAAAACCCTTGTATAACCGAAACCCCGTAAAACTGAACCCCCGTGCTACTGAACCCTCGTGCAACTCGACCCCATTTAACTACACCCCCCGGTAACTATACCCCCTTTAACTGAACCCTCGTGCAACTCAACCTTCCGTGCAACTCAACTCCCGTGCAACTCAACCCCAGCCTGAGCGTGCACATATTTCTTTTTGGTGAATTGACTTTCCCTTTAAGCACTCTCTGAAAGTTCCAACTTAATACACAAATTCCTTAATGAAGAAATAGTTTGTTTTTTCACCTTACAATGAACGTGTTAGAATTGATACATTGCCCCCTTCCCTGTCTTATATTTTTATAAAAGCCACTTAATCATCTGTTAAACCCTTTTTGCTTTCATCAAATACGTCTTGTTTAATTTGGCCATAAAAAGAAACTTTTGAATCGCGCATACAAGAATCATTTATTTAACAGAAATCCTCGCTTTTTGAATGGCCACCAAATAAAGAAAAAAACCCTTGTATAACCGAAACCCCGTGCTACTGAACCCCCGTGCTACTGAACCCTCGTACAACTCGACCCCATTTAACTAAACCCCCGTGTAACTATACCCCCTTTAACTGAACCCTCGTGCAACTCAACCTTCCGTGCAACTCAACTCCCGTGCAACTCAACCCCAACCTGGGCGTGCACATATTTCCTTTTGGTGAATTGACTTTCCCTTTTAAGCACTCTCTGAAAGTTCCAACTTAATACACAAATTCCTTAATGAAGAAATAGTTTGTTTTTTCACCTTACAATGAACATGCTAGAATTGATACATTGACCCCTTCCCTGTCTTATATTTTTATAAAAGCTTCTTAATCATCTGTTAAACTCTCTTTGCTTTCATTATATAAGTCTCGTTTAATTTGGACATATAAAGAAACTTTTGAATGGCGCATACAAGAATCATTTATTTAACTGAAATCCACGCTTTTTGAATAGCCACCAAATAAAGATAAAAACCCTTGTATAACCGAAACCCCGTACAACTGAACCCCGTGCTACTGAACCCTCGTGCTACTGAACCCTCGTACAACTCGACCCCATTTAACTAAACCCCCCTTTAACTATACCCCCCTTAACTAAACCCTCGTGCAACTCAACCTTCGTGCAACTCAACTCTCGCGCAACTCAACCCCAGCCTGAGCATGCACATATTTCCTTTTGGTGAATTGACTTTCCCTTTAAAGCACTCTCTGAAAGTTCCAAATTAATACACAAATTCCTTAATGAAAAAATACTTTGTTTTTTCACCTTACAATGAACGTGCTAGAATTGATACATTGACCCCTGCTCTGTCTTAAATTTTTATAAAAGCCACTTAATCATCTGTTAAACCCTTTTTGCTTTCATCAAATACGTCTCGTTTAATTTGGCCATAAAAGGAAACTCTTGAATCGCGCATACAAGAATTATTTATTTAACAGAAATCCACGCTTTTTGAATAGCCACCAAATAAAGATAAAAACACACAGAATGTGGCATTGTTCCATCTTGCCCCCTATCAATTCTGAGTTTCCGGCTAGAATTAGACAAAGCCTCCGTCTTAATCACCAAGCTTTTGTATTTTGGTTCCAAAAAAAGGACCCTTTTCTGTAATTATAAACACATATGGTTTTAATCTCTGTGATAAAATGCGCGTGCGAAGCCTGTTCTCCGAAAGTGACCGTTTCTTGTAACACAGAAGACTTCTATTTAGGCTGAAAAGGATTTTTGATAACTGGAAAAAAGGACATTTTTTGAACGAAATAACTATTTCTACAGAGCAGGGTGAGGGTGGTTTTGTTTACATAATAGAAAAAAGCATACTTAGCGTTTTCTATCGAATATACTCATTATATTTTTAAAATTTTGTATTGTTGGAGGGGAGGGGGCTAAGTCCCCCTGAAATTTGAATTTACTGGTAAATGCTTTTTATCTGGAAATAAATTAAAAAATTTAATAAGCTGTACTCACATTGACAATTGACGAATCCATTGTTTTCAAAGTTAATAATATGCAGTGTACTTTGCTCGATGTGTTAGAACATAATGAACATTAAATTCCAATGCATGAACATTTTATACAGTTTTTCAAGGACTAATAAAAAAACGGATGTTGAGCTTTATAATTTCATGCATGTCCCCAAAACATGTTTTTGACTACTTTATATCATACCAGTTTTTTTAAGAATGTACAAGTGAACTCATGACGTACATTCATTGTGCAATTGAAAACAAAAACAGAAAAAAAAACCTGTTTGCTTTAAATTATATTATTATGATCATACTCTCAAAACATGCTTGACTACTTTATATCATACCAGTTTTTTAAGAATGTGCACGTGAACTGACGATGTACATTCATTGTGCAATTGACAACAATAACAGAAAAAAACCTGTTTGACAACATTATACACTGCCAAATAACTAGTCTGGTAATATGCCTTGGAAAGCTGCCAAGGAACATAAGGGACTGGAAATGGTACCTCTTACCCTACTCTTATTACGTTAACAATATTTAAACTGTTGTTTTTGGGGGTTTAGGGAAGGACGCAACTAGGTTAGGTTAGGTTACATATTTAATATATACTATGTTTTGCTCTTAACCCCCCCTCCTAATGTGCAAATATATAGCCCAAATTTGTTTCTAAACTATTATATTTTCATCCTATTTTATTTTATTTCATTAGCATTAACCAAACTTGACTTCATTCGTGTGTAGGATATAATGCACAAGTACCAAAAATTGCTATATCTAGTGCCTTTTGTCAGCAAAAAAGGTAATATTTAAATATATGCCATTTTCAACAAAAACTGCATCTTCATATACAAAGTAATTTAAGACATATATCTCTTGAGAAGATAATATAATACATGTATCATTTGAAATTCGCCCCCGGGAAATAATATAATATTTGAGTAACTCCTCTGTCTGATTTCTTGCAATTCGTTATTTACTATTCCGACTAATATTTATTGTGATATAGCCTATGATATGTATGTGTGATATATTTATGTGATAATGAAATAGCCATATATTTTCCATGTACATTGAGAAAATAATTTGTTATAATGGTGCTTACTTATTATATCGACCACATTGTTGTTCTTGATGTGTTGTAAAACCGGTTTCTATGTGTACACTCGGGGATAATTAACTTAGCCTGAGTGAGATAAACTACTGTGTCGGTATATTTTAATTAAATATTTAATATATAGAGGTAGTTAGGTATTAAATATAATGCACTCTGGGTGGCCTGCTTTCTGTTATTTTCTGCTGTAATTTCCATAATTTTGTTTCTAAAGTATTATATTTTCATCATATTTTGGTGTATTTGATTATGATTGGCCTAACTTCACTTCTTGAGTGTGGGCGATATAATACATGAGTAGCATCATAATTTCCCAAAAGGGCAACATATATGGTGCCCCCCCTTGCACATAAAAAATTGGGTACTGTGCTAAAATGCAGGACGCATGCGAGCAGTGATAATACTAACATCAGATAAAAACCTGTTTGTCTGCAATGATAAGGGATTGAATGAACATGGATGCTAAAATTACAATTTGGGATTCGCCAATTTGGAAAGACACAGGTTATTTTACCGCGATTCTGAAGGATATTTCTGCCTTCTGGGCGCAGTTTTTATAATTACATGTATTTTCTTAAGTTATTATATTTTTATCTTATTTTGTTTTATTTTGTTAGAAACTTCATTTCCCACGTTATTGGGCATGTTCTGTATTTAATATATGCTATCCTTTACCTCCACCCCCCCCCTAATGTGCAAATATATAGCCCAAATGTGTTCATAAAGTATTATATTTTCATCCTATCTTGTTTTATTTCATTGCCATTAACTAAACTTCACTTCTTGCATGTGTTCTGGATTTTAGAACAGTACCAAAAATTGTCTATATTTTTTAATATATTTTTTACGAGGAATCATCTCATTGTTATCCGAAGAACAAAAAATGCAAGTAAACTTTGTGTAAGACAAAATGCATTGACCGGGAATCGAACCCGGGCCGCCCGCGTGGCAGGCGAGCATTCTACCACTGAACCATCAATGCTTGATCAAAATAGATAAAATAAATAGTTTTAATAATTCTAATGGGATTATTGCTAGGCGTACTTACTACTAACGATAGGCAATGAACTGATAGTAAATGAAAAAACCGAAGACTTTTTGCGGTAAATATGTACACCTTCACTTGAAGTCTTCTTCTTCTTCTTCTTGAAATGCCAGGTAAACTTATCGTTTTCATATTGTTGACTTATGAATAAAGTAAACATACCATTCGATGTCTTTTTTTATGCTCTTTCCAAATATAATAATCATTTTTGTCGGAAATATATTTTACCCCCCACCCCTATATATACAACTTCAGGATATATTTTTGCACATTAGTGACGGGGGGGGGGGTGTTAGGAAAGTTTAAACTTACCTCTCATTTGCATCAGAAATTAAATTTACCCCCAACCCCCCTAATGTGCAAATATATACCCTGAACTGGAATATATAGGGGTGGGGGTGAAATTTATTTCCGACAAAAATGATTATTATATTTGAAAAGAGCATAAAAAAGGTATCGAGTGGTATGTTCACTTTATTCGTAAGTCAATAATATGAATAACGAAAAATTTACCAAGTGCCAAGCATTCTGGAGTCCACTTCGGTCTCGTTTTGGCTTCACGACGATTTTCAATATACAGGGGATAATGGCAAGGCCGTACCCAAAATCTTTGAGTAAAACCCCCTCCGAAAAAAAAAATCCTGGGTACGGCCTTGGCCTTGGTCAGGAATAAGTCTTGCTTTGCTACCTTCTATGTGAACTACTCTCAGATATAGTTATGTCTTAGGAAATCTAAAACATTTTTGTATAGATGTCTTTCAGTGTTAGCTGGCAGGTTTGAGAGCAGCAAAATGTTCATGTCAGGCTGGAGCTTTGCCTACCTGAAGATTCTCTTAATGTTTATTACTTCCTGCTGGATAGGTCCTACATTGACATTCAAAATCAAGGTGGTTCAAGGATTCTGGAAATGAGTTTCAAAATCTCAATATGGATCGGCTCGTTTATGCCAAATAAACTCCTGTTTCCTCAGGATCTAAGAGTTGCTTTTTATTCTATAATAAAGAATGTTATCTGCCCTTGATGGAAATAATGATGGAATGGGTATTTTTGTTTTCGAAGGAACTCTTCTTCTGAAGATGTCTCTGAAGGTCTGGGCCTTCAAATTTGGATTTATTGGATTATTCAAGGAGCTACTAGCTAGCTGGTCTGCTACCTCATTATATTGGATGCCTTGGTGGCTGGGGATATGCTGAAACTTGACTTTAATAAGGCTATTTTGGAGACTGATTAATTGATCTCTGATTGTCCTCAGCTCTGTATCCTTAGCACTCTAATGGATATTATCAATGAGCTGAAGGGCGCCTTGGGAGTCTGAGAGTAATATTGATGACCTTTAAAGCCTCTTTTAATGCCGATAGCTCGGCAGTGAGGATGGAAGTATTGTCAGGAAGTCTGGTTTTTATATTCAGTGCATAACTTGGGATAACAGATGCAGAGCTGCATTTGCTGCCAATTTACACTGACCTAGCCATCAGTGTAAATTTGGAGAGAATCTGGACACAAAGTGGTCATTTTCTCATGAAAAAGTGTCTGTATTTGGATTGGCAGGTAATTTGTCTTTTGCAAGGGTATCTACTCTGGTGAAAGACTTGGAGGTGACATTTGCCATCCTAGAGGGACAAGAAAATGACTGAAACAGGGTGAGCCAAGTTTCCAAGATGGGACAAGCTCGTTAAATGTTTTCCATGAGCTTATAGATGTCAAACTATGGGAGATACCATCTTTGGCAAAAGTGAGCTTAAAAATATCATGCTCATGACCTATAGCTTGTATCTTGCTGTAATATTTGATGATCAGCGTATTCCATCTTTCTAAAATAGAGGGCAGGCCGGTCAAAGTGTTTCACTTTGTTAGAGGAGCACTGAGCATGCAGCACTTAGGGCAATTTTGCTAGCCATATTTTGGATTGTTTCTAAGTTGGCAAGATTAGTCTTACTACATTCTCCATATGCTTCAATGGCATACTCAATCTTTGAACGAATAAACCTCTTGTAAAAATCAAAGAGTATTTCTTGGAAATTAGCCCACTTTGACCCCACCAGGTGCTTAAGGATGAGTAATTTTTGCATCCATGCATTTTTTACACAGTTGATTTGGTTTTGCCAAGTCAGTCTTGGATCTAGGTATACTCCTAAAACGGCTGTATATTGATCACTCATGATATGTCGATCAATCTCGATGTAATAATTTGTCTGCAATCTGAGAAACAGCCATTGAGCGCAGGACTGTCCCAGAGTTTCAACCTCTAGAACGATATGCTTTGAGGCATCCTATTATTGTCAGTGACCGATTTCGGCACGCCAATGGAAGCTGTCATGCGTCAAATTTCTGGCCAGACCAAGTACGCTAACGTTGCCCTGATGTTTTGAGGATTCTGTCAAAAGTTCTGCTGTTTCTTCCCAACAAAATTGTGTTTCCAAACTTCAGTTTTTCTTTGCTAAAGCTAAATCAAATATAATTTTTGTTCTTAAAAATAGTAAGAATTTGATTTTAATGTCTCTCTTCTGTAACTTGCATGTCTTAAAAAATCTTGTAATGTCAATAGTTGTCTTTTAATGACAATCGAAAAAGGTTTAACACCTTTTTCAGTTACCCATTGATTTAAAATCTATATTATGTAGCATAATGCATTTTGGATCATAACAGCTGAACCAAGCAGAAACAGAGGGAATACTTGGGGAAAATCTTTTGGCTCAAAACCTTTATGTCCTTCTTACTGGCGCAAAATTTCACACAGAAGGTAATTACGTTTTAAAAAGACGGTTTGTGGGAAACTATGCGTGGTAAGACTTATTTTCGGACAAACACCTGAAGATTTTCTCTATTATAACTTATATATCTCCACCAGGACATTTTCTGCGGGGTCACTACTCACTAGTGGTTCATTAACGTATATTGTGGCATCGTATACCTTGCACTATGTGTATCTATTTACGTGGAATGGAATTACCGGGATACACTAGTTGGGAGTAGAGCAAACTAAGAACTAGAATAAGGTAAAGGTCTAGAACAGTGGCTCTTCAGAAAGGACATACTCGAACAAAAAGTGACTGATTGTTATATTGCTAATTTTATGTTAATTTTTATAGTTTTGTTCGCGTTTTCGACAATTCATCTCCATCCCCCCTCTAATGATCTCACTAACCCAAGGCTTTACAAAAAAAACATAAAAAATGGTGGTATTTTTCCTCATAAATATGCAGCAAGTATCAATGAATTATGTATTCTTGTTTTTCCCGTTTTTTCTGTTTTTGAATCAGTTTTCATCAATTATTATGTTAGTTTTTTACATAGCTTTAGGCTATACTAACCATAAGACGGGAAGGAAGGGAGTGAATTGTCAGAAACCAGAAGAAACCATAAAATGAACATAGAATTAGCCGTATAAAAATGTGTCTCTTTCTGTTCTAGGACGTCTCCTTCTGAAGAGTCGGTATTCTAGACATTCACCTAGAATAATAATGCAAGGGGGGTTTACTAAATTTTTAGTATTATATTTTAGCACTTTTAACTATCTTTGTTTTGAAATCAAAGTAGCAAAATTTTGCTACTTTGACATTATGCTATAGCAGTAAATGTAGCGAGGGTCGTCCACTTTCAACCATCTGGTGCAAGTTTCAGGGTGCCACGGGTGCCAATGAGCCGCCATACATGGCACAGTCCCCGCCACGCTTGGTGCGCGACACCTGGTTTACGCTATTTTTAAAGTCGGCGACCCCTCGGAATGTGGTTACTTTTGAAATGTTGCTTCCCTTTGAGAGAAATTGTTCGCCCAAACGAATAATTTCTTCATTATTCTTAGTTTCTTAAGATTTCGAGAAGAACATACGTGAATGCAGCATCGAAGCATCCAGGGGCGTAGCTCCAGCATTTTTATTGAGGAGGCAAACAAGTTCCACATCCAGAGAGTCAAGGGGCATGGAATATATAATAGCTTTTTTTCAATTTATTGGGGGGGGGGGGGCAACTTCACCCCCCACTTGCCACCCCCAAATGACGCCACTGGAAGCATCTCACTGGGATAAGATCCGAAATTTAAGCAATGAACCTTTAAAAAATCTCGGTTTAATTCTCTTGCGCAAAAGTAGGCTAGTTTCTAATTATTTTGGCTTATTCTCAATACCGAGGGGTTGCCAACTTTTACAAACCACATACACCAGGAGGCGCGTGCTAAGCACGGCGAAAGTTTTATGAGCGTGGCGCAATTGTGTCACGCATTGTGGAGACTCTGCCATACGTGAAAAAACTGTGCGGTGCGCCTGGTGCTCTGAGATGTACACCAGTTGGTGGAAAGTGGATAACCCCTCGATCAGTTCCTTTCTGATATGGTATTGAAAAACAAATTGTTGATTCCAAATTTGTTCAACCCATGTTCGAGTGTTGAATCTAGTCTATGTTCCCAGCAGAGCAAATAAGGGTCCGTAAAGAGATACAAATACCCTTAAGATCAGTTGAAGGGTTGAAGGAAGATTTTTTGGGGATAAGGGGAGTGAAGTAATAAGTGGATCGTATGGACGCTATAGGAAATCATAAGAGCTGTGAAATTTGAGTTGGGGGTGCTATGGCTGGTTTTAAGGCCCAAATTTTAACATGGTTTATTCAACCCGCTTATACTCATAGCAGTGTACCTTTCGCACTTTTTCCCGATCTCAATTGGAATTATGAATCATGTGACCAAAAAACGTAGATTTTGGAGATTTTCTTGTTGCACAACTTGCACCGCTACCACCAACAAGGTTTCGTGTAGGTGAATTTGTGTCCGACCTTGGTCGATGGGGACTAATAAAAGAGCATTGTTTCCGAGGAAATTTTACCAATCTTTTAGAGGAAAACACTATTTTTTATGTCCAAATAGTGTCCAATTAGTGTCCAAAGTGCCCAAATAGTGTCCAAAAGATCTGGACACTATTTTTTGTGTCCAAATCTTTTACAAGATTTTGTTATTGTCTATTTACATGATGAATTTTGTCAGAAATCAGGCGAAATCTTAGGTCTGCACAGGGGCGGATTCAGGATTTTTTTAGGGGGGCGGAAAATAGGTTGATCCGATAAACTTGCATTAGGAGCAAGTTTAATTAACGCGAACTTGCGTTAATTAAGTAAATTACACTACTTTAGTCTACTTTAGGGGGGGTGCCCCCTCGCCCCCTGGATCCACCACTGGGTCTGCATTGTGCTCTTTGTTAAAAAAGCACTTTTCACATATATGGCTAAAATATATCTGTTGATTTTTTTCTTTATTGTACTTTTTTTCGTCTTTTCGCCGAAATTCTGTATTTTCCGTCTTCCCGAAAACTTTCTCCTAATTAAAGCTGGAATACTGCGAGAGAATTGTAACCATTTATCGAGGAAATTGTACCCCTCGATATAGAAATACCTTTCATATATCTGGCTAAAAATATCTCTGTTGTTGTTTTTTTATCAGTTCTTGTTTATTCATTTTGTCCTCGTCGATTTTTTTACCGAAATTCTAATTCGTCTGTCTGCCGGAAAATTTCTCAAAATTTATACCCCTTTCCCCTAAACCTCAAAATTAAACGTGGGAACGTTGAAATACGTGGCTAGGTAATGACAACTAGCTATATACGCAAGAGAAATCCACTTAAGTTGCTTGATTATGAACAGAAATTGATCATAGTCTATTTGGGACCGCCATTCTGATTATTTCCAATTACTCGTCGTTTTCCCCATCGTCGTCACTGATTACGTAAATTTTTTTGTTAATTTAGTTTATCCTAGATAAAATTTATGCTAAAATTTTAAACATCAGCCTAAATTTTGGTGAAAATGAACTTTTCTGTTACTATTTCCGACGAAACGTTAATTATTGTTTAAAAAAGAATAATTATTGGTATGACAAGGAAATGAGGGGAATTGTTCATACTGATCCGAAGTGACCACAGATCTTGCTTAGGACCAAATTACCTTGATGCAATTAATTGGGGGGGGGGGATTAGAAGAGTAAACTAACTACTAACTACTACTAGCATATCACTGCTTCACCAAGCCGCCTGAGTCTAACACAGCTACCCACGCTTCTCCTCCATTCCAATCTATTCAAAGCCTCTCTCTTTAAACCAGCACAGGAAGTCCAAATTCCCCTGAAATGCTTCCTTACGACCTCCGTTCTACCCCATTCGGGAACGACCTGTACTTGGTTTGGCCATAGATGGCTGGCCGAAAAGGATCTTTGGCAATCTGTCATCCTTCATCCGCAAAATGTATCCTAGCTATCTCAACCTATCCTAGCTATCTCAACATTATACAGCAATATTCAAACCAAGGGCGGTGTCCCCTGCTATCACTTTTAGCTCTTGAAAACGGCACTAGAACTTTCAATTCTCGACTGAAGGACTCCCCTCTCAAGTTTTACAACCACCCTTCTACACGAATTGGTGGGAGAGCAAGTAAATGAATCATATATGGGAAACAAATCGCTTTACTTTGTTGACGTGACTGTGCTGCCTCTGACTTCAGGCTGGGGAATATAGCACACATATCAATATAAGTTAGGCAAATATTGTGCATAACAAAATTTCACCGTACATTTGACGGTGTACACTAACAGTAGTAGTAGTAGTAGGTGTACTCCTACTACTGCTAACAACTCACTGCAACACCAAGCCGCCTGCGGCCAACACAGCTACGCACGCTGCTCCTCTATCCTAATCTATTCAAAGCCTATTTCTTTACACTTTCTCAAGGTGTTTCCTGATCACTAGGCATTAATAAATACAAAACAGAGAAATTACCTCACTTGTAATTTCTACTCTCTTTTTGCCTACTATAGTTGATGAAAATAACGCTTATGTGTTTTTATAAGTATAAATGTTCCTAAAAATATACATTCCAGATCTTATATAATAATTAAAAAAACAACTTTTTTTTAACTGAATGTAAGGAGCGACATTAAAACTTAAAACGAACAGAAATTATTACGTATTTGAAAGGGGCTGCCCCCTCTTCAACGCATCGCTCTTTACGAAAAACTTTTTATTGTTTTAAAAAGAAGAGTTGTGAGAAAGAGTCAAACTTTAGCGTAAAGAGTGAGGTGCTGAGGAGGGGACAGCCCCTTTCATATACGAAATAATTTCTGATCGCTTTAAGTTTTAATTTCTGAACGTTTTTTAATTAATGCAGATTTTGAATTTGGCTCACCGTACATGAATAATTAAAACAAAATTTGCGGATCAATTTTACTTTTTTTTTGGCTACATGGCTATCTCAAAATTTTGATCAGACGATTTTGAGAAAGAAGGGACGGGGGAGTAAACACACATCCGTGATCTTGCTTCTGGCAAAAAGTACGAAATTCCACATGTTTGCAGATAGAAGTTGAGTCCTCTTTACAACTTTTAAGGGGTGTTTCCCCTTTTCTCGGAAATAAGACAAATATTCTCAGGCTCGTAACTTTTGATGGGTAAAACTAAACTGGATGAAACTTATATATTTAAAATCAGCATAAAAATCCGATTCTTTCGATGTAGGCTATCTAGGTTTCTGTTTTGGTCTAGGGTTTCGGTTACTATTGAGTCGGATCGCTCCTTCGCCCCCTTCGTGGATATTCTCTTCCCCCATAAAAATTCCTCCATGGAAAGATTCTCCCACGTAACCCCCTCCCCCCGACCACCTACCCTGAAAAATTCCCCCCCCCTGAAAACGTCTGTATACTTCCCAATAACCAATGCTATAGGTAAATAATTGTCAAAGTTCATAACTTGCAGCCCTTCCCCCAGGGACTATGGGGGATTAAGTCGTCCTCAAAGACACAGTTATTAGATTTTTCGACTATTCTGAACAAAATGGCTATCTCAAAATTTCGATCAACTGACTTTGGGAAAAAACTGAGCGTGGGAAGGTGCCTAGCTGCTCTCCATACTTTTTGGTCACTTAAAAAGGGCGCTAAAACTTTTAATTTCCGTTCGAATGAGCCCTCTCGCGACATTCTAGGACCGCTTTGTCGATACGATTACCCCTGGAGAAAAAAACAACGAAAAAAACAAAACAAATAAACACCCATACATGATTTTTTTTGCATAAAAATACAAAATTCCACATTTTTGCAGATAGGAGCTTGAAACCTCTACAGTAGGGTTCTCTGAAGCACTGAATCTGATGGTGTGATCAAACAGTTCGTGGTAACGAACTGTAAGTGAGGAGAAACCCGGCTCCATAGTAACCGAAACTCTAAAAACGGAATTTTGATACCAATAGCTAATTCAAAAGAATTGACTTTTTATGCTGCTTTCAATATATAAGTTTAATTAAGTTTAGTCTTACCCTCAAAGGCTACGAGCCTGAGAAAACTTTCTTAATTTTTGAAAAAAGGCAGAAACACCCCCTAAAACTCAAGTGATCTTAATGAAAAATCACACCATCAGATTTAGAGTATCAGAAAACCCTACTATAGAGGTTTCAAGCACCTATCTGCAAAAATGGCGAATTTTGTATTTTTTGCCAGAAGAAACATCACGGATGCATGTTTATTTGTTTTTTTTTTTCCAGGGGTGATCATATCGACCCAGGGATCCTAGAAAATCAGGAGAGGGCTCATTCGAACGGAATTAAATTTTTTTTGAGTGACCAAATAAATTGGAGGGCAACTAGGCCCCCTGCCCCGTCCCTTTTTTACCCAAAATCATCCCATGAACATTTTATATAGCCATTTTGTTTATCATAGTTAAAAGGCCCAATAACTATGCATTTGGGTATAAAATGCCCCCCCCCCACAGCCCCAGGGGAAAGGTTTTTAAGTTATAAATTTTGTCCTTTATTTATGCATAGTAGTTATTATTGGGATGCATGCATACATTTTCGGGTGGGGGGGGGGGGTCTCATTTTATGCTGGGGGTTTTTCCACGGGGGAATTTTCCATGGGTGGGAAGTTCCCAGGGAGTGAACTTGTCCGGGGAAATTATATACCGCGGGAATTTGCCAGAATTCTTATACAAAATTCTTTTTATATGTCTTGCTTTCTCTTATCCGTCTCAATTTTACGCGCAGAGTGGTTAAGAGTAATTGTCCGGGATAAATTTTCACCGGGATTGAATTGTCTAGAGGATATGTCCGTGGGGAGGGGGTTTCTCCGTGGAGGTTGGACCAGAATTTCTGGCATTATTAAAAAAAGATCAGAAATTAAATTTAAAAACAAGCATTTTCAACTGAACGTAAGGAGCAACATTAAAACTTAAAACGAACAGAAATTATTACAGATATGAAGGGGGTCACCCCTCTTCTCAACACCTCGTTCTTTACTCTAAAGTTTGAATTTTGTCCCAATTCTTTACGAATGACTCATGAAACACCAGGGCCGTTTAATTAGAACAATAAGACTTTTTTTAAAGTACTAAATAACTTTGGTGTGAAGAGCAAGGTGTTGAGGAGGGGGCGACCCCCTTCATATACGTAATACTTTCTGTTCGTTTTAAGTTTCAATGTTGCTCTTCACTTTCAGTTGAAAAAACTTGTTTTTTATTTAATTTTCATTAAGATTCTATGACTTTAGAGGGTGTTTCCCCCGTTTTTTGAAAATAAGGCAAATTTCTCAGGCTCTTAACTTTTGATGGGTATGACAACTTGATGAAACTTATATGTTTAAAATCAGCATGAACATGTGATTCTTTTGATCAAATTTACCACAAACTGCTTGATTAGTGTTGGTGAGATTTTAGCTTCAAAACTACGAATTGATGCTGTAAAGCAGGGAACTTTCCCTGGCGACCCTAGATCAGATCAGTTGGTTCTTGGATGTTCAGAAGATAGTTTGCATTTTTTTTGCTTAAATACAAGTGACAATCTCATTCAGTATATTGCAAGCAGTTAATAGGTTTCAATAAAACGCGGGGATTTTATACGTAGTTTGGAGTATAATTCTATTTTGTCTCATGGCTCGGGTACTGACTACTGAGTTAGAACTTTACAAAAATTTTTTTTGTTTTGTTTTTTTTTTGGGGGGGGGGAGCTTAAGGACCATTAGAATTTTGGGGAAAGGAGGTAAATTTCTTCTATGGTTCTCACAAAATAGTGTGCACAACGATTTATTTTGCCTTTCACTTGACAGGCTTTTAGACTAGTTGATTAATAAATATCAAACTATTTTAAGAACGCAAAACGTAAACATCAGGTCACTTGGGGTTTGCTCAGTGTTTCCACTTATCTTTTCAAAAAATCTGTAAAATCTTGACAATTTTTGGGAGAAAATCGGGAGATGGATCTCAGGATTCGGTAGAATTTTCAGTAAGAATCTTTTTATTTTGTATTAAGTTTTTGGAGGTGTTCAAGCGATTTGCAAATAAAGTGCCACATTCTAAAAGTTCAGAGAGCAGATTTACTTGAGCCAGCTGCAATTCCGGAAAGAAAGTTTGTCGATCAAATTTGTCAAACATGACAAAAGGAAGCAGCTGGAAGCTTTAAATGTATTGAATTTTGAAACTAAGTGCAGTCAGACTTCATTCAGACTCTAAAGCTGTTTAATTAAGACATTTTTCTTCATCGACCCTTACTTTTTCTCGCCCTTTCAGGCTCCACACGACAGCCCGCTCTGTATTTAACGCTCTCGAAAAATTCTTTGGATCCTTATAAAGAAATGGTACTTGTCTAGAATCCGGTAGTCACGCGAGAAGTGAAGTTTCGTTAATGCTAATGAAATAAAACAAAATAGAATGAAAATATAATAGTTCAGAAACAAATTTGGGCTATATATTTGCACATTAGGGGGAGGGGGTAAGGCATGGCACATATTAAATATGTAACCCAACCTAACCTAGGTACCTTTTAGTCCCCCTAAACCCCAAAAAACTAAAGCTTAAATCCTTGTCACGGAGTGAGCAACACCTCACAAGGCAGAGAAAACCTATTTTTCATATAGCATCTCGGTCTTTCTCGATGCGGTCTTTCTCGCATGACTACCGGATTCTAGACAAGTACCAAAGGAACATTCAGAACTGTTGCATTCTGTGCATATAATTATTCGTTAAAGTAAATTACCACTGCCCTTGAAATCTCAGCAGGTTTTTTTCTTTTACATTGATATGTGACAACTCGTGACAAAGATCTATTTACACTGTTAGATGATTATTGCTGAATAACTTTTTTTTTCATTAATAATCAACTAGGAAAACCTTTTCTAAAATCTTATTTTACCTCCATTTTCGTTTAGGATTATTTAAAATAGGAAAAAAAGTTGCGGTCAGTGGTTGCGGTGAAAAATGCTGTGAGGTGTTGTTAAATTCCAAAAATCACATACGATCGGTAGCAAATCTCGTGCATGCGCTAATTGTGAAGTGTGTTGCGCGGGGTGGTGAAAATAATCCTTGCGGGACGGAACAAGCAGGGTTGCCACCGCTGGTGATTTATCACCAGATCTGGTGATTTTTCATCCTCTTGGTGATTTTCTTGAATCTGGTGATTTCTGGTGATTTTCTTTTTAATCTGGTGATTTTAATTTAATTGGTGATTTTTTTTTACAAAATTGGTTGACTTTCCATGCAAGATTGGTTTCGCTGTCTTACTGAGATGAAATAATCAGTGACTTTCATATTTTATGTCTTGTTTTTATTCGTTATTTCTAGAGTGGCGTCATTTTGGGCTTCTGTGTATCCTTTTAGCTTGGCAATCGGCTTCCCAATAGTTACAAATTTTAATTTATAAATACATACACGTGCGTCCCATGTGTGATAAAAACGGATTAAGGCTCAGAAACAAAAAACGAAAATTCTCAGGTAAAGAAAGCATAGTCCCACATGAACATAGATTCAGCAGCCTATTCTAGGCTTTTTTCAAGGGACTTAAGAGTCTCAAGAAACAAGGAGGCTCAGCCTCAAGGGGCTCTCGATGAGGGAGCGAGACAAAAAAAACGTATCATCATTTGTCATATATTTCAGCTTAGACTTGACCCACGACATTTTCCCGGAAGTAAATTAAATATATAAGAAATTGACCCCTTTTGAGTCGTCTTTTTCAGAGCTAAAGTTTACCACTAAGGATACCAATTATGGTAAGGGGATTAAAAACGCTCATAAGCAAATGAAATTCGATTTGAGGACTAAAGAGGATTATTGGGGTTATTCTTTTCAATGGAAACCAAGTAAAAAGAAAAAGAAAAGATTTTGCAAAGCAAAGACAAAGAAAAGTATAACAGTAATTAAATAAATAAAAAGGCTTTTCGTGTCCAGTAACAGGATTTTAGGTAACAACTTCAGTCTTTGCCGGGAATTTCGTGGTTTTAGAAATAATTTCTCTTCCTTCCTGAGCAGTTGACGGCCTTTGAAAAACATAATGTCTTAGCTCAGGGTGCCCGACGCATCTTTTTGGTGTAAAGCATATCATTATTGACCACCGATTTCTGGTGATTTTTTTGGTGATTTTTGTGAAATACTGGTGATTTCTGATGATTTTCTTGGTGGAAATCTAGTATAAACAAAAAATCGCGAAGAAAGGAAACGAGGACAATTAACAGCCAGTGAAAAAATTGAAAAATTATGCAAATATTTCGGTCAAGACCTCCGCTTGACCGTCCTCAGTGCTTAGTTATATAAACTAAGCACTTGACCGTGCTTAGTTATATAAACTAAGCATTGTATAAACTAAAGTATTTCATTATCATTATCTAGCTTCACTTTTCGAGGATGTTCTGTTTAACAGACAAGTACCATTTCTATTAAGAATTTATTTTAATGTCTTGATGACTTAAGTTTATTGAGTCTTTTTCTATTATAGTTTTTCGGTACTTATCTGTTATAGCTACAATACCCAAGTCTTCACCTAAGTAGAACTGGTTTCTCTGACGCTCAATCCTAATGACATATACCAAAATATGATGAAAATATAATACTTTATTACAAAATTATGGAAACAACAGAAGAAACTTCTAGAATGCAGGCCGCCCAGAATGCGTTGATGTCAGGTTAGGCTAGGTCACTATTGTATGTCAATACAGATCGCAAACTAAATGAATTTCATACATGATCAGAAAAACCGGTTCTACTTAGATAAAGAACTTGAGTGTTGTAGTCATAACAGCTAAGCACCTTTTTTCTAATGGAACGGACTACCGGGTTGGGTTAGATATGTTTGTTGTATGGGGTGTTTGACTTGTGCTTAGCATCTCGTGGCTTGTTTTCAAATATACAATTGGAAATCTTAATAATTCATGCGATAGTCCTCCGCTAGTTTTTGGTTTGGGGTTTTCTGAGGGGGACTTGATTTTTTTTTTTTTTTTTACATATTTTTTCTCTTGTGTTGTATCTTGAAGATGTGAATGTATTATGTTGAAAATGTTTTTTTTTTATATATATTTGCTTCATTTTTGTTTCTCCCCTGTTTTTTTCCTGGCCCTATATCCTTAAGGGGGAGTCTATTTTGAAGTGTTTTTTTTGTGAATTTATTTATTGAATAAATAGATTGATTGATTGGACAACCCCTCGTAATGCTTACAACCTGGTGCATACGTAGGTGTTCTGTGGTCGGAGTTGGAGGCTACGCATTTATAAAAGGAACAAAAGATTATGTTCTTTTTCACTGTGTTTCCCTTTTCTTCTGCTCTGTTTCCCCGAAAAAGGGCCCATTTTCCCCGAAAGTCATTTTGGGGCCTCTTCTTTCACCGGTTTGTTGATGTAGCTCCTATTAGAAAATGTATATTCAGTCAGGCGGAGAAGATACGGCAAAATGAGTGACGAAAAATCAACTGCCCCTGTCCTTAGGGGGGAGGGGCCTTCTAGCGCGAGAACTGTGTACCCGGCCTTCAAAGGCTATCTTCGGGAGACGAGTGCTTTCTATACCATCTGAATGGCTAATCTAAATGCTAATGCCATCAAGATGGCCCTTGACGTCTAAATTGCTGAAGTTTTGTGTGTTTGACCTTCGAACTTCGGAGAAGCTTGGTTTGGAGTCTCTATCATGGTAAGTGATACCAGCAATTCGTCGTCTGAGTGGTTTTGTTTCAAAGGCAGCGAGGCGGCACTATGCATCAATTTTAAGAGTCCAAGATTCACAGGCATAAGTGGCAATAGGAATGATGATCAAGTTGAACACTTTGAGCATTTTTGATAGGTTCTTGTTCCCTCTTGATGGGCATCAGAGCTTTAAAACTGAAGTTTGCAAATCCCAGGCGTCTCTTCATGTCTTTGGAGTGGTTGTTTTCAGAGGCAAATAAGCTATCAAGATAGTTAAATTACTCGACCCACTCTATATTATCACCTTCAAGGTTTAGGGTCGGTTGGGCAACCCTCCACCCAAAATATTCACCGCAACGAAAAACGATGATACTGCCTAGGATGACCTACCCCCCCCCCTTTACCTTCCACGAACCCAGCATGTCCCTGGACCGATTTCAGACCATCGAACGAACCTTATTCACCAAGGTGGAATACGACTCACCACCTGGAACGTACTCACACTCAACTTTCCTGGAGCTAAATCAATGCTTGCCTTCGAGTTAAAACGCTTCAATGTAGCTGTGGTTGGTCTTACGGAAACCCGTCTTGTCGGAAGAGAGTCCGAGGATATTGGTGAAGAATATCACCTGATCTGGTCTTGTGACCCAAAAAGCAAGACAAATGGTGTAGGCCTCATGCTGAACGCCAGAGCCAAGAGATGCCTTCTCTCTTATAAACAAATTTCAGATAGAATACTAATGGCTCAGCTCCAGCACAAGCATGGAAAGTGGACAATTATTGTATGCTATGCTCCCACCAATCCGAGTTCTGCAGAAGTGCAGGATCAGCTCTACACAGAGCTCTCAGTTACCCCATCTACGAGTCCCACCCCACGACATCATTACTCTACTGGGAGACCTTAACGCGATGGTAAATGACAGGGAGGGCGTGTGGAGAAGTGTTCTTGGCCCTGTGACTCCGGATCCACTGAATGACAACGGACAAAGACTCCTCCAGCTCTGCAATATACATAATCTTGTCATATCAAACACGCTTTTTCAGAAACGAGATATACACAAATACACTTGGTATAGTAACGACGGCCAGACAAAGAAGATGATCGATTATGTTATGATCTCGGGTCGCTGGCGCTCGTCAATAACAAATTGCTGGACTTGTAGGTCGGCCGAGCTTGGAAACACAGACCATAGGATGGTAGTCGCCATGCTGAGGCTAAGCCTGAGAGCGCAACGACAAGAAAGACGGCCTACCAAGTTCGATCTGAGTAGTCTGGCTACATCTGAGATGCAACAGAAGTATGCTCTCGATATATCAAACCGGTTTAGCTGCCTCCAAGTTCTGGACGACCCTGAAGTAGTATGGAGGTCTTTCAAAGATAATATACTCGATTTTGCTGGCAATAACATTGGCCGTAGCAGACACAAGAATAAACCTGGATATCCCAGGAGACTCTTTCCGTGATAGAGCTGCGCCGGATAGAGCATGCTGGATAACGATGCAGGCCAACTCTCCGCCTGGAGTAGTCACTTCTCATTGCTTTTGAACGCCGAGGCAGTTGCTCATCCCGACCCAGATCTGATTCAAGCAGCCATGGCCACACCCGATGCTACGTCCAACCTCGTTTTGCAACCGTTTACCACCTCTGAGATCCGAAATGCTGTGAAACGATTAAATAATAATCGAGCTCCTGGCGTCTGTGGTATTTTGCAGAACTTCTCAAGTACGGGGGTGCAGCGATGATTCTGTGGCTCCAGCTAATCTCCTCGGCTATATGGACGACGGAAAGTATATCGAACGACTGGTGTGCTGGCATCATGTTGCCGCTCTGGAAACGTAAGGGCAGCCGTCAAATCTGCTCCAACTATCATGGGATTACGCTTTTCTCGGTTGCTGGTAAACTCTTCACCTTGTCACTCCTGGACAGGTGTTCCACATTTTTGTGTAGAAAGAGAACAGTCCAGCAAGCCGGATTCATGCACAGCAGGTCGAAGACGGAGCAAATTTTCACTATGCGCCAGTTGATCGAGAAGACGTGAGAGTTCCACCGAAAAGCGTACATCGCATTCGTGAACTTTAAGGCTGCCTTCGATTCTGTTGATCGCCGTTCATTTTGGCTGATACTTACAAATACGGGTCTACCCAACAATATTGCTCACTTTTTGAAAAGCTATATGATGATGCGGAGAGCTGCGTGCAAGTCAATGGAAGACGCAGTCCTACATTCTCGGTGAAGATTGGTGTCTGGCAAGGTTGCGCCGCCGCTCCTGAGCTCTTCAACTGCGTCATAGACCATGTTATGACCAGCACGAGGAATCACCTTCAGTTCGGTCTTCAGTTCGGAGACCGGCTACTCTCTGATGCTAACTTCACTGACGACATACCGCTATTTTCGAACACCGTCGAAAAGGTCACCGAAGCTCTCCAGGTGCTCTCAGAAGAAGTAGAAAGTTGGATTGAAGATCAACTGGCAGGAAACCAAAGTTATGCTCCTTGAGCCCCCTACGTCCCGTTCTACTGTAAAGGAAGTCAACATTGAAAGCAACCGAGTAGATGTGGTTGAAGACTGCACTTACCTTTAATCTACTCTGTCGAAGGATGGCTTGATCACAAAAGAGCTTACATCTCGAATAGCCAAAGCTTCGGCACTGGTTGGGAGGCTTAGCAGCATCTGGCGAAAGCCAAAAATAAGCCGCTTTACCAAAATGCGCATTTACAATGCTTCAGTCAGCACCGTGCTGCTGTATGGAGTGGAGACGTGGCCAGCTGCAAAATCTATCCTCAGCGCCGTCAATGTCGCAAAGACGAAACATCTCCGAAGAATCGAGGGACTTTACTGGACTGACTTCGTTAGCAGCCAGACCCTCTTGTCACGTACGGCACAAACTCTTTTCTAGACGCAACTCGCCCAGCGTACTGTCGGTGGTACGGTCACCTCCTTCGCATGTCACGCGACGCCTCAGCACGGGTCGCACTCGATTTCGAGCCCACCCTACACGGATGGAAATGACCCAGAGGACACCCACCCCCACTAAGTGGAATGACAAGGCCGATGAATTCCTCGCCCAAGCCCACATCCCGGTGGATGAAGCTGCGAGCCTGGCAAGCAATAGGTCAACCTGGAGGCACCGGTCTCATCCTTCTCTACACCGAACCCTCAGCAGGAGCCTTAAGTCAAGTAAGTAAGTCAAGCTGGAGGCTAGAATTTAGCTTGGAGTTCGGTTTCTGTGAGCAGCGTACAGCTTTCTTCCTCGTGGTGTTGATGGTCATCCCGAAAAGGTTGGTAGACACCTGGACTATGTCGACTTGGGATTGGTAATCACGGAGGGACTCAGTAATTAGGACTATATCGTCGGTGTGAGACTGCGAGGGAACCACAGCTGTCGATAAGTGAAGGATTGCAGCTAAGAAGAGCTACCTGCCATTGCAGTTAGAACTGCCAATTTGATTATTAAATTTTTGAGCTTCAATGCATTTAGTTTCAATGCACTGTTACATTAGTATATAACCCATGCCCCCGAACTCTCCAGATGTAGACCCCTCTTGCCCCCCCCCCAATAAAAATGCTTGAGCTACGCTCCTTATTTTGTCTCTCTTTCAGTCTAAAATGTCTATATTATTTACTGATATTTTCTTATGTATTTTCTTATAAATTTATGCATATTGTTTTTAAAGTTTTAATATTTTTGTATATCTTTTTAATTTGGTCGTATTTTTAGCCCTCATAGGGATGAGGTATTTGCATCGCTAATGTACCCTTATCCTGTCTAAATTAAGAACTGAGCCAAAAATTACCAATAATCGATTTCATAGTGTCAACAAGCTTTATTTTCTTGATAATCCCTACCTTTGTTTCAATCACTATAGTAATACAATTATCAAAACAATACATCCTTGAAATTTATGTTTCGATTCAATAGTTTTATTTTATTTTTGGAAATATTCCCATAAAATGCATACCATAGCTATCACATATCAAAAATCCGCCCAGATTTGTTGATGTGCTGAACACCTCTCTTTTCAGGTTTTAGTCTGATGTTTTCTGCGGAGTTGTGAAAAAATGAAAACAGGAAATTTACTCAAATGGACGAACAATAACCGGAATTCAAAAAATGGTAAGGGTTTCTAAATTTAGAGTCTTTAGATCTAATGCCTTCAATTTCTGAGACGTTCAGAGGGCGAGTCGATTGAATACACATTAATTCTATTTTTTTCAAAAACTTTTAATTTCAAGGTACAACTTTTTATCATAATTAAATAAAAAAAAACAAGTTTTTTTAACTGAAAGTAAGGAGCGACATTAAAACTTAAAACGAACAGAAATTATTCCGTATATGAAAGGGGCTGTCCCCTCCTCAACGCCTCGCTCTTTACGCTAAAGTTTTTATTGTTTAAAAAAAATAGAGTTGTGAGAAAGTCAAACTCTAGCGTAAAGAGCAAGTCGTTGAGGAGGGGACAGCCCCTTTCATATACGGAATAATTTCTGTTCGTTTTAAGTTTTAACGTCTCTCCTTACTTTCAGTTAAAAAAACTTGTTTTTTTTATTTAATTTTTGAACGTTTTTTAATAAATGCAGGTTTTGGTCTTGGCTCACAGTACATGAATAATAAAAACAAAATTTTCATATTAATTTACTTTTATTTGGTTAAATGGGTTTCTCGAAACTTGTTTCATTTTATTTACGAACGTTTTTATTAGTAATAAATATACGTAACTTACGAATTAACTTACGTAAAGAAACTTCTATATTCATATACTTTCAATACATACACTAGGGGGTTTGCTCCCTAGTTAATACTTTTCTCTTCAAGCTAAAGTTTAAATTTTGTTCCCATTCTTCAAAAATGACCCCTTAATAATCAAAGTTTATAAATAGAATAAGCAGCTATTACGACAGTACTAAAAAATCTCTGGCTTAAAGAGTGAGGTGTTGACTAGGGGTGAACCCAATCATATATGTAATATTTTCTGTTCGTTTAAAGTTTTGATGTTGCTGCTGTTGCAGTTGAAAAACTTGTTTTTTTATATTTAATTTCTGATTTTTTTTTAAATAATGCTGGGAAGTCTGGCGTCCCCTTCATAGCAATGTCCCTTCCCCCATGAAAACTTCCTTCATGGAAAGATCCTCCTACATAACCCCCGACCCCAGGCACGTACGCAGGAATTTGTTTCGGGGGGGGGGGCAATTTGTTTCGGGAGGGGCCAAATCCTTCAAACCCATTATTCTGTGAGAAAAATCAGAAAATTATGGGAAAATGAAAAAAATCGTGAGATTTCGGGGGGGGGGGAGGGCGGGAGGGAGCTTGAAACCTCTACAGTAGGGTTCTCTGATACGCGGAATATGATGGTGTGATTTTCATTAAGGTTCTATAAGTTTTAGGGGGTCTTTCCCCCTTTTTTCGAAAATCAGCCAAATTTTCTCAGGCGCGTAACTGATGGGTAGGACTAAACTTGATGAAACTTATATATTTGAAATCAGCATTAAAATCCGATTCTTTTGATGTATCTAGTTGTATAAAAATACCGTTTTCTAGAGTTTCGGTTACCATTGAGCCGGGTCCCAATAACCAATACTATATGTTAACATTGGGTAAAGTTCATAACTTTCAGGCCTCCTCCTGGGGGCTTCGAGGATTAAGTCATCCTAAAAGACATAGTTATAATATTTTCGACCATGCTGAACAAAATGGCTATCTCAAAATTTTGATCGGGTGACTTTGGGGAAAAATGAACGTGGGAGGGGGCTTATTTGCCCTCCATTTTTTTGTTGGTAACTTAAAAAGGGCACTAGAACTTTCAATTTCCGTTCCAATTAGCCCTCTTACGATATTCTAGGATCACTGGGTCGATACGATTACCTCTGGGAAAAAAAAAAACAAATAAACACGCATCCGTCACCTTTCTTCCTGCAAAAAATGGAAAATTCCACATTTTTGTAGAATGGAGCTTGAAACCTCTACAGTAGGGTTGTCTGATACGCTGAATATGATAGTGTGATTTTCATGAAGGTTCTATAATTTTTAGAGTGTGTTCCCCCCTTTTTTCTAAAATCAGCCAAATTTTCTCAGTCATTTAACTTTTGATAAGTAAAATTAAACTTGATGAAACGTATATATTTGAAATCAGAATTAAAATCTGATTCTTTTGATGTATCTATTGGTATCAAAATTCCGTTTTTTAGAGTTTCGGTTACCATTGAGCCGGGTCGCTCCTTACTTACTCTCCTTGTCCTTGTCTCTCCCGTCGCTCCTTGTTATTCATTCACAGATGAATAACATTCATCTGTGAATGATTATATTTGTGTTTTATGATGATCACCGACGTATGTTTATTATATTTGTGCTCTTTTTGTGTTCATGGCCGTATTTTTGGCTTTATACACTTATCTATGTATCTAACAGATAAACAATTTAACGATTGGATATTGAATAGATGTTTGGACGCCAATTACCGGGGTTTCTCTGGGTCTTATCCATGGTTTTATGCTAGTTTGTGAAAAATTACGACATTAAATTTGCTTGAATGTATAGAAAATAACCGGTTTTTAAACTTAGGGCCTTCAGAGACAGGGCCTTGAGTTTCTGAGCCATTCAGAGGCCGAATCGAGTGAGTTCGCTTTAGTTATATATTTTTTTCAAAAATTTTAAATTTCAAGGTACAACTCTTATGGCAGAAAAATTCTTGATAATAAAGATAAATAACACACAAACACTTTAACCATTGGATATTGAATATAATTTTTGGGCCCCAGTTTTGGGGCTTGTGTAGGGGTCATATATGGCTTTTTGCAGGGTTGTGAATATATTAAAATAGTATATTTGCTTAAATAAGGGAATAATTACCGGGAATTCAAAGCACGGTAAGGGTTGTTAAACTAAGAGCCTTTAGATACAGTATCATCGGTTTGTGAGCAATTCAGGGGCCCAATCTATTGAGACATATTTGGTACTTGTCAGCTATCCCGACCACACACTCAAGAAGTAAAGTTAGGTTAATCATAATGAGATATACCAAAAAATGATGAAAATATAATATTTTAGAAAGAAAATTATGGAAACTACAACAGAGAATTATGAGAAGCTGGCCGTCCAGAACGCATTATATTAAATGCCTAACCAACTCTGTATATTAAATATTTAATTAAAATATACCGGCATAGTAGTTTATCTCACTGAGACTAAGCTAGTTATCTCCGAACGCAGAGAGAGAAACCGGTTTTATTAAGATCAAGAACTTGAGTGTGGTCGGAATAACTGAAAAGTACCAAATATTTAACTATTAAAAAAAAATTCAAAGTACAACTCTTGTGTCATAAAAATTAATCAGAATAAAAATGAAAAACAAACAAACGCTTGGACCATTGGATATTGGATAGTTTTTTGGGCACCAATTTTCGGGGTATGTGTGGTGGGTTTTCTGTGGTATTATGCAGGGTTGTGAATAAGTTAAAACTGTATCTTATAATAGGTCCCAACTGTCTTCTTTGGACGTTTTGGGGCCACATCTCCTGCTAGATCGTGCGTAAGGGCTCTATCTGGTGTCGTACGTGATAACTGGGCTATCTTGATGTTGCTGAAGTCCAAGTTCTCCGTCCGTCGTTTTTGTGGTCTCCTTACGGACGAAGGCCATGAACAGATTTACTTAAATGAATGAATAATAGCCGATCTTCAAAACGTGGCTAGGCTTTTTAAATAAGAGCCATTAGATAGGGCACCTTCGATATATGATCTACTCCGAGCCGAATCAATCGATTCCACTTTAATTTTTTTGCTTTCTATCAAAAAGTTTTAATTCCAAAATATGAACTCTAATATCATAAATCTACAATTATTAAAGACAAACAAATAATTTTACCATTGAATACTGAATAGCTTTTTCGGGGTTTATACAGGGTCTATGGTGTTATGGAGATTGTGGCAAATGAAAACACGAAATTTACTTGAACGGATGAACAACAGCTGGAATTTAAAAATCGTAAGGATTTTTAAACTTAGGGCTATGAGATACAGTGCTTTTGGTGTTTGAGCCATTCAGAAGCTGAATCAGCTGAATCCATTCATGATTCATTTTGATACAAACTTTCAATTTCAAGGGAAAAGTCTTACATTATAGCAATCCCACGAAATAAAGATTAATAACAAACTAATAATTTGACATTGAATAGCTTTGTTGGACGCCAATTTTCGGGGCTTATGCAGGGGGTTATCTATAATTTTATGCAGGACTCTGACAAATGAAAGTATAACTTTTACTTGAATGAACGAACAATAGTTGGAATTTGAAAACGGTAGAAATCTGTAATTTTAGGGCTTTTCGGTACGATATTTCCAACACGTGAGCAGTTTCAGAAGGCAAATCGATTTGATCCACTTCAATAATTATTGCCAAAGCTTTTAATTTGAAGATACAGCTCTTGTCCTAAACCTACTATTCCATAAAATTAGGATTAGTGACAAAGAAAGTGAAACACACTCCGCTCCCCCCCCCCCCCAAAGAAAATAACGCTCGCATTTTACCTTATTTTTTACATAATTTGCAAATACAGCATGCAGGCATACACTCAGGGGCGGAATTCTTGGGAATCAAAAGACCTCTACAACTTTGTGTATGCGTCTGTAAGCTATTCAAGAATTACATGTATTTTATGCTTCTTTCCAAGTCTCCTATTCCCCCCCCCCCCAGGATTTCCCAAAAATTGTGTAAATGGGAGATACGAGCAAAATTTCTCACCGCGTTATTTGTATCGCAGACTCCCCCAGAAAATTGAACACAATGGATTTGCAGTGGTGCTTTTTTACTTAACCCCCCCCCTGATATAAAACTCCTCTTGTTCTTTGCTTAAGTTGGCTATGCGCACTCATTCCGTGATGCTATTTTCATCATGTGAAAGTAATTTTTAAGTTGGCTGATTGACCAAACTGTGAATTGCATAACTTCTCAGTGTGATTATAAACCAGATTTTCTTGACAAGGAAAATTCATTTATTCATCATTGGAGTCATCGTTCTATTTTCAAAACTTATGGAAGAACAAGAAGCACGAGCTAAGTACAACAAGTTACCTCTGTCTCTGAAATTTGCCAAGGCATTCCTGTGAGTAGACTAAGAAGTTCCATTTCTATGGCCCCTACGTACCAAACAGGTTTTTCTGGTAGGTAAACATTTCTACAGGGCATTACACTCTTTCAAAGAGGAACGAGTATAACTTGATTGGTGATGGGGATTTGAATAAAAGGAATAGTTTTCTTTACAATTCATATTAGTAAGAGAATTTAATTCAAATAGAATAGTTTATTTGAGAGGATATTAGTGGAGAGAAAAAAAAATGAGTGGTGCATTTACATTATTGGAGATTAATGATGGAACTGACAGCAGCAGCAGCAATGATATCCGAGTACCCAATGTGGCTGTGGAAATAACTGCTGGTTGTAGACTATGTCTTGAATGGGACATTATGTATACGAGATACGTGATATCATTAAGCAAATTTAAGCAGGAGGAGCAACTATGTTTTGCTGGAAAAGTGAATATTCTCCATATAAATAAACTTCGGTCAGCATTAGATGTCCTATCGAAATATATTGATGAGAACAAAATACATCAGTGAATATCATTATTATTGTGATTATGTTCAATAAAATTGTTTCTAAATCAATAGTTTTTTTTTCTTTCTATAGTAGACAAGCGTATATTTTCTAGAGTAGAAAAAAGAAATTCTGATTAGTCTGAAGTTGGTTGTGAGAGAGTTAGGACTCTAAAAAATGGATAGATTCGAGAAAGATCGAATCATGAGGAATCTAGTTCTTATGGAAAAACGTTTGATTCTAGATGATGATTTTCTAGAGTTGTCTATTCAAAGGAAGATATTTTCTCGGGGAATGCTTGTCGATATAATGAAAACTGATTCTCCATCATTAAAATATTGCATGAAGCTTCTATGTCGTGATCCAGATGCATTTACCAGATATATTGATATATTGGTCACGAAATGGCAAAATGATATTGTTGATGTGTTTATAAACATTGTTTTAGTAATTTAGTACCTTTTTCATGAAAAAGATGGTGCTCAAGGATGATGTACTCCTCTCTCTCTCTCTATCCCAGAAAATTTTTAGTAGTTGCTAGCTCAGTTTCATTGTGGCAGTGAGAGCGTCAACATATGACAAAATGTTCCATACATGTCCGTTATGTATGTACTCACTGGGCAGCTGGTCATCATCATCATGTGAGACTTGTGAAATGATTGATGAGTATGATGAAATGTTTAGATTATGCAACCCTCGCAAAGTGCTTAGAAGATATGCTGAATAAATTAAAGGTTTTAACTCCTGTCTTGAAGAGGTATTTGACTCCCATCCTAGAGGCCACCTATGCTCCGATTGTCATTATAATAAATGTAATAAGTGGGAGAGTACATATCCCGGTATGATTGGAAAGAATCCTAACCGTGATTTTAGTTTATTACTACGAGATTGGTATCGTCGTGGTTTTAAAATGTTCTGGGAGGAGGAACCGGGTCATCGATTCAACTGTTGGAACAACAAAAGAATATGGTTTCTACGTCATCGTTGGGAAGACAATGGGTGTTTTGATTATAAGCCCACTGATTTTTATTTGGCTGTGACGGAATGTGATTCGACACTTGGGGACACTGTTTGTGAAATTGCTTCAAATAAGCAAATTGAAACATGTGAATTCTATAGAATGAATGAGAATAGTATCATTGACTATACAAAGAAATATGCAAAGAGTGAAGTCACACTCTACTGTAGAAAATGTGACCCTGGCATTGCAGTACATCAGGATTAGTACACTGTGAATTCAGATAATCTACCTGCACTAGTTGTTGTTGACAAATAACTAGTAGTGGATGAAATCTAAAAGAGTAGAAAAGTCGTTTTTATCGTTTATAAAATTTTTTTTTTATTAATAAAAAATTTCAAAAAAATATTTGTAAAATTTTATTATTAGGGCACAAAAATAAATATTAAATACACTTGTTAGTATATTCTCCACTAGAAAGTCGTTTAATTGAGGTAAGTGAACGTAAATGTTGAGAAACTGCTTGTAGGTGTAGCCACGACATCTGAGCATGAAAAAGAGTAGTGCGTGAAAGCCATATGTCTTAGTCGTTAAATCCTGTTCTCTTCGTTGATTTTGAATAATGGTTTTCCCCCTGCTTTCAATAAAGTTGCTGATGTATGGAACGTAGAATTTATACGATAGGCCAAACACCTTTCAAAGAGATTTACGCAATACCGGTCCTATAGGTAAATATTTCTACAGGTCATTAATCCATGTCGGAAAAACCGGTGTGTCTTTTCTAGTTTCTAATATATTTAGGATTGTTTTAAGGTGAAAATTGTGACGTAAAAATAACTCAGTTATTTTCGTGCGTGTACCGGAATTCCAATTTTATTTGATTGCCTATATTTTGTGCTAAGTAAGAAGTTCTTCTATATTTTAAAAGAGCTTTAAGGGGTTTGAGAGACCCAGTTGCCTGATTCAATTTGGTTTTCCTTTAATTAGTGCTAAATAAAAACGAATTGTTTGTGTTAAATAATTAGTTTCTATATGTTTTAAAAGATCTTTAAGGGATTTGAGAGACTCTGGTGTCTGATTCCTTGTGGTTTGTATTCAATTCGTGCACTATAAAATAGAAGTTTTTTTTTTTAATTATTATTTATTTGATCTTTTAAAATATACTTATGGATGTTGAGAGAATCTGTTGCCTAATTACGGGTAGTTTTAATCTTATTTGCTTAATCTAAAAACTAAGAGTTTTTTTTAATTATTTATTTAATTTATGTGTTATAAGATATTTATGGGGTTTGAGAGACTCTGTTGCCTGATTACGTGTGGTTTTTCTTTACATTGTTCTCATTAAAATAGAAGTGTTTTTTTTATATAAGTAGTTTTTGAATATGTTAAAAGAGCTCTCCGGGGTTTGAGAGATTCTTGCCGGATTCAGTTTGGTTTTTCTTTACTTTTTTCCCATAAAAATCTAATTTTTATTTTTATATAATATTGTCTTTTATAAATTAAAAGATCTTTAAGTTGTTTGAGATAATCTGTTGACTGATTACGTGTGGTTTTTTCTTTACTTAGTTCTCATTAAAAACGATTTTTGTTGTTAAATAAGTAGTTCTTGTATCTTTTAAAAGAGCTTTACGGGGTTTGAGAGACTCGGTTGCCTGATTACGTGTGGTTTTTCTTTACTAGATACCCATTAAAAAATAAATTTTTTTGTTAAATAAGAAGTTCCTGTATCTTTTAAAATAACTTTAAGGGGCTTCGGAGACTATGTTGCCTGAGTCCGTGTGGTTTTTCTTTACTTAGTTTTCATTAATAACTAAATTTTTTTTTAAAACAAGTATTTATTTTATCTTTTAAAATATATTTAAGGGGTTTGAGAGACTCTGTTGCCTGATTCCGTGTGGTTTTTATTTACTTGATACCCATTAAAAAAAAATTTTAGGATTTCTGTTAAATAAATTATTCTTATACATTTTAAAATAGCTTTACGGGATTTGAGAGACTCTGTAATGCAGTAGTTTTTCAGTAAAGACACTCGATATCCTAAAAGTGTTTAATTCAAACTTTTTTAAATCTTCGAAATTTTTCAACTTTATTTATATTTTTCTTTTTGTAAATAACCTAAAATGTCAAAATATCCATTCAGTTCTGACAATTGCGCTCTGTGATTGGTAAAAGACACGATATGACTTTCCCAATGGTATTCTATGACACGTTATTGAAACAACGTAATCTATTGTATGTATCAAATCACTATTTCTTACGCAGTGGAACGATAAACACATAAGTCATATCTTTAAAAAAAAATTGAAGATGGAGCATTTTAATAAAGTGTGTTTACATAACAAGGTTATTGTAGCATTGATTGCCGACAAAGAGAAGTATTTAACTTTGAAACAAGTACAGGTGGTAGCACTATTGGAAATGTATGCATGCATTGTCATGACAGTAAGGAATTCAATTTCTTTCGAATACCGAAAAAATTCAACTCTTATGTTGGTGGTTATGCGAGATTGAGAACTCCAGAGATGATTGCACTCAAAGAGAATGCCAACATAAAAACAATCATTGATGATAGAGGAAAACTTCTTGCTACCGTTGTAGGTAACACATTACCTGCTGATACATCCAATCGTCATGTTTCAGGTATTAGGATTCAATAGAAGATCAATTAAAGAAAAGCATACTGTTCTACTAATTTAGTAAGCCATATCTTGTCTACGTGTAAAAACTGTTACCTGTGTGAAAATAACGTGATAATACACAGTGAAATTGCCAGAATAATAAAAAGAACATTGTCAGAAATTATCACTATGGAATATAAAGATGAATCGATAAAAAACAAAGCACAAGCAAACGTTACTGACATTAATCAAACAGTCAATGGACCAAACAATACCAAAGACGAAAAGTATATTGAACTTGCTGATGAGACACCAGTAAAAACTGTGTATGACTCAAAATGGAATACTAATTATTCTACTGATTACGAACTAAGAGAAGACAATAGCTATAATATCAAGAGAGAAAATGGTGAACTATTTTATTGAACATATTCAAAATTTACAAAGTTAATCATTGATTTTAATAGTTTATCGTAATATATTTTTTGTATTAATATTCTACATATCATTATTTAATTAAAAATATATTATGCATTACATTGTTATGTGTTCATTATTTTTAGAGTAAGCTAGCATATCAAACGTTTAGAATGGGTAATAAAACGTCGGAGATGTAAGAAAAGGAATTTGCATACATCTATTGTCAGACTCATGGGATAACATTGACAAAATCTTGGTATCAGAATGAATAAATTATTTATCAACTTCTGTTATTTGATATGTCATTACTAATAAATTGTAAGTAAGTAACAAAATCTTTCTTGAGTTCACCTCTTGTATAAACAATAAAGAAATTTAATTAAGGAAATTATGAAAAAAAAATTGTAAGTAAGTAACAAAATCTTTCTTGAAGACACCTCTTGGATACACAATGCAGAAATTTCATTTAAGAAATTATCAAAAATTGTAAGTAAGTAGCAAATTCTTTCTTGAATTCACCTCCTTTAGAAATAAGAAATACATTTCATTCAAGAAATAATTACAAAATTCATTATAGGGAACAAACTATTTTTCAAAGTCACCTCTTAGGTGCACTATGCGAAAATTTTATTTAATAAATTTAAAAAAAATTTAAGTAAGCAACAATCTCTTTCATGAAGTCACCTATTGGGTAAACAATGAAGAGATTTCATTTCAGAAACTATAAGAAAGTTGTAAGTAAGTAACTGACAAATTATTTTTTGAAGTCAACTCTTGGCTGCACATTACAGAAATATCATTAAAGAAACCATGAAAAAATTGTAAGTAAGTAGCATATTGTTCCTTGAATTCACCTGCTGGATAAACAAAAAGACATTTAGTTCAAGAAATTATGTCAAAATTATAATTAATTCACAAACTCTATACTATTTTCACGTCTTAGATACACGATGTAGAAATTTCATTCAAGAAATTATGAAAAAATTCTCAGTAAGTAACAATTTCTTTCTTGAAGTCCCCTCTTGGATACACAATACGGAAATTTCATTCAAGAAATTATGAAATTATTTGTAAGTAAGTAACAAAGATAGCTTTCTTGAATTCGCTTCCCGGACACAATACAGATATTTAATTCAAGAAATCATAATAAAATCGCAAGTAAGTAATAAAGTCTTTATTGTTTTCACCTATTGGATACACAATACTGAAATTTCATTCAAGAAATTATGAAGGAATTGTAAATAGGTAACACACTCATGTTACCTCATACACAATGCAGAAATTTCATTTAAGAAATTATCAAAAATTTTAAGTAAGTAGCAAATTCTTTCTTGAATTAGCCCACTTGTTAAATACCAAATACGGCTCATTAAAGCGACTACGAAAAAATTGTGAGTTAGTCGCAAATTACTTATTAAACACGCCTATTGAATAAACAAAAAGACATTTTGCTGAATAAATTATGAAAAAATATCATGGTAGTTTAGATCTCTTTATTGTTTTTATAACTTAGATACACAATTTAGAAATTTAATTCAAGAAATTATGAAAAAACTCTCAGTAAGTAGCAATTTCTTTCTTGAAATCAACTCTTGAATACAAAATACAGAAATATTATTCAATAAATGAGGAAAAAATTGTAGTCAAGTAACAAACTCTTTCGTAACAAACTCTTTCCTGAAGTCACCTCATGAATTCACAAAACAGAAACTTAATTAAAGAAACTATGAAAAAATTGCAGATCACTAGCTAGTTCTTTCTTGTGGTCACCTCATGGATATACAATACACAAATTTCATTAAAAAAATTATGAAAAAATTGTAAGTAAGTAGCAAATTCTTTTTTGAATTAACCCGCTGGATAAAAGAAAAGACATTTCTTTCAAGAAATTATGACAAAATTCTAAGTAAGTAACAAACTCTTAATTGTTTTCACGACTTAGATATACGACGTAGAAATTTAATTCAAGAAAATATGAAGAAATTCTGAGTAAGTAACAATTTCTTTCTTGAAGTCAACTCTTGGATACACAATGGGGAATGCTAAGTCATTATTTTTTGATTATTATTGTAAGTAAGTAACTCTCACAGTCCGTTCCCAAAACTGTGAATTACCGTAATTAATATACATACGGTTAATATTGAAAAAACCGCAAGTAAGTAGCAATAATTCCAGCGTAAAAACAAACAATTTTCACTTAGCTACCCGATGTAGAAATTTAATTCCCTAAGTAAGTAAAAAATTCTCAGTAAGTAACAATCTCTTTCTTAAAGTCAACTCATGAATACACAATACGGAAATTTCATTCAAGAATTTCATGACTTATATACACGATGTAGAAATTTGATTCAAGAAATTATGAAAAAATTCATAGTAAGTAACAAACTCTTTCTCGAAGTCACCTCTTGGGTACACAATGCAGAAATTTCATTTAAGAAATTTGAAAAAATTTTAAGCAAGTAACAAACTCTTTCCTGAAGGCAACTATTGGATACACAATGCATAGATTTAATTAAAGAAACTATACAAAAAAATGTAAGTAAGTAAGTAACAAAGTCTTTCTTGGAATCAACTCTTGGCTGCACACTACAGAAATTCAATTAAATAAATAATGAAAAAATTGTAAGTAGCAAATCGTTCCTTGAATTCACCTGCTCGAGAAACAAAAAGACATTTAGTTCAAGAAATTATGACAAAATTATAAGTGAGCAAAAAAATCTTTACTATTTTCACGTCTTAGATATACGATATTTAAATTTCATTCAAGAAATTATGAAAAAATTCTCAGTCAGTAAAAACTTCTTTCTTGAAGTCCCCTATAGGATATACAATACGGAAATTTCATTCAAGAAACTATGAAAATATTTGTAAGTAAGTAACAAAGATAGCTTTCTTGAACTCGCTTCCTGGACACAATACAGATATTTAATTCAAGAAATCATAATAAAATCGCAAGTAAGTAATAGAGTCTTTATTGTTTTCACCTATTGGATACACAATACTGAAATTTCATTCAATAAATTATGATGGAATTATAAATAGGTAACACACTCATGTTACCTCATGGATAAACAATGCATAAATTTCATTTAAGAAATTATCAAAAATTTTAAGTAATTAGCAAATTCTTTATTGAATTCGCCTCCTGGGTAAATAAAAAAGACATTTAATTATATAAATTATTAAAACATTTTAAGTAAGTAGCATATTCTTTATTGAATTAACATGCTGTATAAACAAAAAAGACATTTCATTCAAGAAATTATGACAAAATTACAAGTAAGTAACAAACTCTTTATTGTTTTCATGACTTAGATACACGATGTAGAAATTTAATTCAAGAAATTATGAAAAAATTCTCAGTAAGTAACAATTTCTTTCTTGAAGTCAACTCTTGTATACACAATACGGAAATTTCATTTAATAAATTATGAAAAAATTGTAATAAATTAACACACTCTTTAATGAATTAACCTCTTTGATAAAATTTTAAGAAAATTAAACTTAGAAAATATGAAAAAATTGCATTTAAGTAACATATTCTACTTCGTGGTTACCTCATGGATTCACAATGCCTAAATTTCATTAAAGAAAATTATGAAAAATATGTAAGTAAGTAGCGAACTCTGACTGGAATTCGACTTCCGGATCCTCGAAAAGACGTTCAGCCCCAGGAATTCTGACAATATACTAATCAAGTCACACCTTCTAAGTGTCTTTCACTATTCGGATCTGCGACGTAGTAATATAATTAAATACATTATTAAGAAATTCTAAGTAAGTAACAATTTCTTTCTTGAAGTCAACTCTGGGATACACAATACTGAAATTTCATTCAAGAAATTATGAAAATATTTTTAAGTAATTAAGAAACTATTTTTGTTTTCACCTATTTGATATACATTAAAGATAATTCATTCAATTAATTTTTAAAAAACCGAAATTAAGTAGCTTTTTTTTTCTCTTTATCAAACAAACTTTTAAACTAGCTACCCGATGTATAAATTTAATTCAAGAAATTATGAAAAAAATATAAGTAAGTAATAATTTCTTTCTTGAGGTCAACTCATGAATGCACAATACGGAAATTTCATTAAAGAATTTCATGAATTAGATACACGATGTAGAAATTTGATTCAAGAAATTATGAAAAAATTCTCAGTAAGTAACAATTTCTTTCTTAAAGTCAACTCTTGGATACACAATACGGAAATTTCATTTAAGAAATTATGAAAAAATTGTAAGCAAGTAACAAACTCTTTCCTGAAGTCACCTCTTGGATACACAATGCAGAAACTTCATTTAAGAGACTATGAAAAAATTGTAAGTAAGTAACAAATTCTTTCTTGAAGTCACCTCGTGGATACAAAATATAGAAATTTCATTAAATAAATTATAAAAAAATTTTTAGTAAGTAGCAAATTCTATATGGAATTCACCTGCTTGATAAACGAATATACATTTCGTTCAAGAAATTAAGAAAAAATTCGAAGTAAGTAACACATTCTTAAATTTTTTCAGGACTTAGATATACGACTCAGAAATTTAATTCAAGAAATTATGATGAAGTTCTCAGTATGTAACAAATTGTTTTTTTTTTTTCACCTATTTTATATAAATTAAAGATACTTCATTCAATAAATTATTAAAAAATCGCACGTAATTAAATTTTTTTTTCTCTTTATCACAAACAATTTTCACTTAGCTACACAATGTATAAATTTAATTCAAGAAATTATAAAAAAGGTCTAATTAAGTAACAATTTACTTCTTGAAGTCAACTCTTTGATACACAATAAGGAAATTTCATTCAAGAAATTATGAAAATATTTGTAAGTAAGTAACAAGCTCTTTATTGATTTCACCTCTTGAATATACAGTACAGATACTTCATTCAAGAAACGTGATTAAACACGTTTTGAAACTACATGCTATTTGCTTGCCTTTCATTTTTTAAGGTTAATTTAGACGAGGTTACGTGCGCGCACGTAACCTGGTCTAACTTAACTATAAAAAATGAAATAAAGCTATGTCGACTTTGTATATTTTATTCAACATCACCAAGACAGCGCGGGAGGGGGGGCATTCCTGTCGACGTTTGGAAGATGTTTTTCCCATTTTTTGATAATAAGACAATTTTATCAAGCTCTATTATCGATGTAATATCTTTTGACTGACAACACTAACATTATAACTTAAACGTTCAGATATAGAGGCTGGGCTGTTTTCAAAGATTTAGCTAAAATACCAGTCTGGTTGAAAACGTGGAGTTTTTGTACTGCTCACTTTTTTTGCAGTGTGTAGGAACCGGTGGGGAATCCCAGCTCATTTGGAAAGGTGCAAAGGAAAGGCGAGCAAATAGTTTGTAGATTTAAAAAGTGTTTACTCGCGTTCATTGAATAAACTGTCTTTACTGTACATTCAAGAGCTAAATACAATATAAAGCTTGTTCCTTACTTTCAATTTCTTTCATAATTTCTTGAATGATACTTTCGAATCGTTCATCCAAGCGTATGCTTCAGGACAACATTTGTTACCTACTGAAGATTTCTTCATAATTTCGTGAATCAAATTTATAAATATTCTATCTAAGTGAAAATTGTTTGTTATAAAGATAAAAAAAAGTTTCTTACTTGAAATGTTTTCATAATTTCTTGAATGAAGTATCTCTACTGTGCATCCAAGAAGGGAAATCAAAAAAAGAGTTGGTTACTTACTGATACCTTCATCATAATTTCTTGAATTAAATTTCAACATTGTATATCTAAGTCGTGAAAACAATTAAGAGTTTGTTACTTACTTAAAATTTTGTCATAATTTCTTGAAGGAAATGTCTTTTTGCTTATCCAGCAGGTGAATTCCAGAAAGAATTCGCTACTTACTTACAATTTTTTCATTATTTCTTTAATGAAATTTCTGTATTGTATATCCCAGAGGTGACTTCAAGAAAGAATTTGTTACTTACTTACATTTGTTTAATAATTTCTTAAATGAAGTTTCTGAATAGTGTATCCAAGAGGTGACTTCATGAAAGTATTTGTTACTTGTTTACAATTTTTTCATAATTTCGTAAATTAAATTTCCGCATTGTGTATCCAAGAGTTGACTTCAAGAAAGAAATTGTTACTTACTGATAATTTTTTCAAAATTTCTTGAATCAAATTTCTACATCGTTTATCTAAGTCATGAAATTCTTGAATGAAATTTCAGTATTGTGTATCCAAGAGTTGACCTTAAGAAAGAAATTGTTATTTACTGAGATTTTTTTCATAATTTCTTGAATTAAATTTCTACATCGGGTAGCTATGTGAAAATTGTTTGTGATAAAGAAAAAAAAAGTTACTTACTTGTGATTTTTTCATAATTTCTTGAATTAAGTATCTGTACTGTATATCCAAGAGGGGAAAACAAAAAGAATTTGTTACTTACTTAAAATTATTTTCATAATTTCTTAAATGAAATTTCAGTATTTTGTATCGAACAGTTGACTTCAAGAAAGAAATTGTTACTTACTCAGATTTTTTTCATAATTTCTTGAATTAAATTTATACATAGTATATCTAAGTCGTGAAAACAATTAATAGTTTGTTAATTACTTAGTATTTTTTAATAATTTCTTGAACGAAATGTCTTTTTGTTTATCCAGCAGGTGAACTCAAGAAAGAATTTGCTACTTACTTACAATTTTTTCATAATTTCTTTAATGAAAATTTCTGTATTGTGTATCCAAGAGGTGACTTCAAGAAAGAATTTGTTACTTAGTTGCAATTTTTTCATAATTTCCTAAATGAAATTTCTGTATTGTGTATCCAAGAGTTGACTTCAAGAAAGAATTTGTTACTTGCTTATAATTTTTTCATAATTTCTTAAATGAAATTTTCGTATTGTGTATCCAAGAGTTGACTTCAAGAAAGAAATTGCTACTTACTGAGAATTTTTTCATAATTTCTTGAATTAAATTTCTACATCGTGTATCTAAGTTATGAAAACAATAAAGAGTTCGTTACTTACTTGTAATTTTGTCATAATTACTTCAACGAAATGTCTTTTTTGTTTATCCAGCAGGTGAATTTAAGAAAGAATTTGCTACTTACTTACAATTTTTTCATAATTTCTTTAATTAACTGTCTTTTTTATTTACCCAGGAGGCCAATTCAAGAAAGAATTTGCTACTTACTTACAATTTTTGATAATTTCTTAAATGAAATTTATGCATTGTGTATCCATGAGGTAACATGAGTGTGTTACCTATTTACAATTCCTTCATAATTTCTTGAATGAAATTTCAGTATTGTGTATCCAATAGGTGAAAACAATAAAGACTTTATTACTTACTTGCGATTTTATTATGATTTCTTGAATTAAATATCTGTATTGTGTCCAGGAAGCGAGTTCAAGAAAGCTATCTTTGTTACTTACTTACAAATATTTTCATAATTTCTTGAATGAAATTTCCGTATTGTGTATCCAAGAGGGGACTTCAAGAAAGAAATTGTTACTTACTGAGAATTTCTTCATAATTTCTTGAATGAAATTTATACATCGTATATCTAAGACGTGAAAACAATTAAGAGTTTGTTACTCACTTAGAATTGTGTCAGAATTTCTTGAACGAAATGTCTTTTTGTTTATCCAGCAGGCGAATTCAAGGAACCATTTGCTACTTACTCACAATTTTTTCATGATTTCTTTAATGAAATTTCTGTATTGTGTTGCCAAGAGTTGATTTAAAGAAAGAATTTGTTACTTTCTTACTTACACTTTTTTTATAGTTTCTTAAATGAAATCTCTGCATTGTTTACCCAATAGGTGCCTTCAGGAAAGAGTTTGTTGCTTGCTTAAATTTTTTTAAAATTTCTTAAATTAAATTTTCTCATAGTGCACATGAGAGGTGACTTCGAAAAAGAGTTTGTTCCCTATTATGAATTTTGTAATTATTTCTTGAAGGAAATGTCTTTCTTATTTATCCAGTATATGAATTCAATAAAGAATGTTCTGTTTACTTTCCTTTTACGATAATCCCTTAAAGGAAATATATATATTTTTCATACAGTAAGTGAATTCATTAAAGAGTATTCTACTTAATTAAAATTTTTATTTTCATAATTTTATCATTTAAATTCCTTTATTGTGTAACAAAGAGTTGAATTCAAGAAATATTTGGTTACTTACTTACTTACTTACAATTTTTTAATAATGACATATCCATTAACGGATGTTGATAAATAATTTATTCATTCTGATACCAAGATTTTGTCAATATTATTCCATGTGTCTGACAATAGATGTATACAAATTCCTTTTTTTGCATCTCCGACGTTTTATTAGACATTTTAAACGTTTGATATTCTAGCTTACTCTAAAAATAATGAACACATAACAATGTAATGCATAATATATTTTTAATGAAATAATGCTATGTATAATATTAATAAAAATTATATTATGATACATTATTAATATCAATGAATATCTTTGGACATTTTGAATCTGTTCCATAAAATAGTTCACCATGTTCTTTCTTGATATTACAGCTATTTTCTTCTCTCAGTTCGTAATCAGTAGAATAACCAGTATTCCATTTTGAATCATACACAGTTTTTACTGGTGTCTCATCAACAATTTCAATATGCTTTTCGTCTTTGGTATTATTTGGATCAATGACTGTTTGATCAATGGCAGTAACGTTTGCTGGTGCTTTGATTTTCATCGATTGATCTTTATATTCCATCGTGATATTTTTTGACAATGCCCTTTTTATTTTTCTGGCAATTTCACTGTCTCTTATCACCTTATGTTTACACAGTTAACAGTTTAGGCACGTATACAAGATATGGTTTACGATATTAGTATAAGAAAAGGCATTTCTTTTATTGATATTCCGTTGAATGCTAATAAACGAAAGCTGATGATTTTATGTATAAGTAGGTAATGTGTTACCTGAAACAGTAGCAAGGAGTTGTCCTCTATCATCAATGATTATTTTTATGTTGGCATTCTCTTTGAGTGCAATCATCTCTGGAGATCTCAATCTCGCATAACCACCACTGCGTAAAAATAGTAATTTAATACATGCAATAGATTAGGTTGTGTCAATAACCGGTCATAGAATACCAGTGGGAAAGTCACATCGTGTCTCTGACCAATCACAGAGCGCAATTGTCAGAACTGTAAGCATATTTTGACATTTTAAGTTATGTACAAAAAGAAAAAAATAAATAAAGTTGAAAAATCTAGAAGTTTTAACAAAATTTGAATTAAACACTTTCAGGATATTGAGTGTCTTTACTGAGAAACTACTACATTCCAGAGTCTCTGAAATCCCGTAAATCTATTTTAAAATGTAAAAGAATTATTTATTTAACAGAATTCCTAAAAGTCATTTTTAATGGGTACAAATTAAAGAAAAAACACACGGAATCAGCCAACAGAGTCTCTCCAACCCCGTTAATTTATTTTAAAAGATACAAAAAATAATTATTTAAACACCCAATTACGTTATTAATGTGCTATCAGTACTGTACAAACAAACAGACTCAGTGACCCTAGTCTCTCAAACCCCTTAAATCTCTTTTAAAAGATACAAGAACTACTTATTTAACACAAAAATTTTGTTTTTAATGGGTACCAAGTAAAGAAAAACCACACGGAATCAGGCAACAGAGTCTCTCAAACCCCTTAAAGCTCTTTTAACAGATACAAGAACTACTTATTTAAAACAAAAATTTCGTTTTTAATGAGCACTAAGTAAAGAAAAACCACACGGAATCAGGCAACAGAGTCTCTCACACCCCTTACAGATCTTTTAACAGATACAATAACTATTTATATAAAACAAACATTTAGTTATTAATTAGCGTTAAGTAAATAAAAACCACACGGAATCAGGTAACAGAGTCTTTCAAATCCCTTAAAGCTCTTTTAACACATACAAAAACTAATTATTTAAAAAAAAAATTTCGTTATTAATTGGAACTATTTTAAGAAAAACAACAATGAATCAGGAAACATATTCTATAAAACACATTAACTATATTTTAACTTATAAAATAAAAAATTTTATAAAAAAAAATCTTATTTTTTTAAGTGAACTAATAAAAGAAAAACCACACGGAATCAGGCAACAGAGTCTCTCAAACCCCTTAAAGCTTTTAAAAGATACAAAAACTACTTATTTAAAAAAAAAAATTAGTTTTTAATGAGCACTAATTAAAGAAAAACCACACTGAATCAGGCAACTGAATCTCTCAAACCCCTTAAAGCTCTTTTAAAAGATACAAAAACTAATTATTTAACACAAAATACAGGCAAGCAAATAACATGGGAATTCCAATACACGCAAGCAAATAACTGAGTTATTTTTACGTCACAATTTTCAACTTAAAACCATTCTAAATATATTGGCAACTAAAAAAGACACACCGGTTTTTCTGACACGGATTAATGCCCTGTAGAAATGTTTACCTATAGGACCGGTATTGCGTAAATCTCTTTGAAAGGTGCTTGGTCTATCATATAAATTCTATGCTCCATAAATCAGTAGATTGATTGAAAGCAGTGAGGGGACTATTAATCAAATTCATAGACCTGCACAAGATGTAGCAACTAAGGCATGCGCTCGTCAAGAGCTGCTCTTTTTTATACTCGGATGCCGTGGTTATACTTACAACCGGTTTCTCGATATCTATGTTGAATCAAATAGTTTTAAATACTTTATTTGTGATAAAATACTTAAATGTTTTTTTATCAGTTACTTTTTTGACAAAATAATAAATTTTTACTAAGTTGTTTTTTGATTTTTTTATAAATAAAAAAAAATTATATACATTATAAAACGACTTTTCTAATCTTTATATCTAATCCAATACTAGGTATTTTTCTAAAACAACTAGTGCAGGTAGATTATTTGAATTTACAGTGTACTGATGCTGATGTAGTTCAATGTCGGGGTCACATTCTCTACAATAGAACGTAACTTCACTCTTGTCATATCTCTTTTTATAGTCAATGATACTATTCTCATTCATTCCATAGAATTCACTTGTTTCAATTTGCTTATTTGAAGCAGTTTCACAAACAGTGTCCTCAAGTGTCGAATCAAATTCCGTCACAGCCAAATAAAAATCAGTGGGCTTATAATCTAAACACCCATTGTCTTCCCAACGATGACGTAGAAACCATATTCTTTTGTTGTTCCAACAGTTGAATCGCTGACCCGGTTCCTCCTCCCATAACAATCTAAAACCACGACGATACCAATCTCGTAGCAATAAACTAAAATCACGTTTAGGGTTCTTTCCAATCATATCGGGATATATACTCTCCCACTGATTACATTTATCATAATGACAATCGGAGCATAGGTGACCTCTAGGATGAGAGTTAAACACCTCTTCAAGACAGGAATTAAAACCTTTAATTTGCTCAGCATATCCTCTATGCAATTTACAAGGTTTGCATAATCCACACTTTTCATTATACTCATCAATCATTGCACAATTCTCACATGATGATGATGACCAGCTACACTGCGTGTACATGAATAATGGACAAGTCTTGTAGATTTTTGTCATGTGTTGACGCTCTCAATGCAACAATAAAACTGAGCTAGCAACATCAAAATATTTCGTGAGATAGAGAGAGAGAGGAGTAAATCATCCTTGAGCACCATCTTTCTTATGAAAAAAGTCCTACATTTCAAAACTAATGTTTAAAAGCATTTCCACAAATATCATTTTGCCGTGTCGTGATCAATATATCAATAAATTGTGTAAATGCATTTGGACCACGATGTAGAAGCTTCATGCAATAGTCTAATGATGGAGAATCAGTTTTCATTATATCGATAAGCATTTCCCGAGAAAATATCTTCCTTTTCGTATGAAACTAAATAAAATCATAGTCTAGAATTAATTGCTCTCACATATTTATCTGTTTTCTCATTTCTTGCAATTTCCCATATCCTCCCATTTTTAGATTCCTGGCAATATCAAGGTCAACCTCTGACACGAAATCATTTTTTTCTACTCTAAAAATATACGCTTATCTACTGTAGAAAGAAAAAAAAATACCGTTGAGTTAGAAACAATTTTATTGAACATAATTACAATAATAATAATATTCACTGATGCATTTTGTTCTCATCAATATATTTCGATAGGACATCTAATGCTGACCGAAGTTTATTTATATGGAGAATATTCACTTTTCCATCAAAACATAGTTTCTCCTCCTGCTTAAATTTGCTTAATGATATCACGTATCTCGCATACATAATGTCCCATTCAAGACATAGTCTACACCAAGAAGTTATTTCTACAGCCACATTGGGTTCTCGTATATCGTTGCTGCTGCTGCTGTCGGTTCCATCATTAATCTCCAATAGTGTAAATGCACCACTCATTTTTTTTTCTCCACTAATGTCCTCTCGAATAAACTATTCTCTTTGAATTCAATTCTCTTGCTAATATGAATTGTAGAGAACACTATTCCTATTATTCGAACCCCCATCAGCAATAAAGTTTTACTCGTTCCTCATAGAAAGGTATAATACCCTGTCGAATTATTTACCTACCAGAAAAACCTGTTTGGTACGGAGGGGCCATAGAAATGGAACCTCTTTGTCTACTCCTGTGCACGCGCAGTGGGCTAAGGCGCAACCCACTTTAAAAATCGCTTACAACAGGCGGTGCACCCCACAACAGATAAAAGTGTGCCACGCGTGGCGTTACGTGTTTCAAGCGTCATACGAGGAGATGTGGCGTGAATAAAATCTGTCATGCGTAGCGGAACAAGTGGTACTTAGGGATATACAGCAGGACGTGGAGTTCTGGTGAATCCTCGGATATATCGATATCATGTGATTATTTCTTCCTTTCCTAATTCTTCCTAATTATTCCTTTTCTTTTGTCCTTTCCTTTCCTTTCCTAATTCTTCCTTTCCTAATTATTTCTTCCTAATTATTCTTCCTAATTATTCTTCCTAAAATATATTCCTCCTAATTATTCTTATTATTCTTATAATTATTATTCTTATAATTATTCTTCCTAAAATATTTTATAATATATAAATATATTATAAAATATAAAAATAAAAAATATTATTCTTCCTAAAATATATTCTTCCTAATTATTCCTTTTCTTTTTTCCTTTCCTTTCCTTTCAAAATAAAATTCTTCCTTTCCGAATTATTTCTTCCTTTCCTAAATCTGAGGAGAAGAAAGGGGAAAGGTGTGTGCATAATAGCCTGTTCAGGTGCATGGGGAAACGCTCAGAAACCAATTGGTACCATGGGAAAAGTTTTTCCCATTGTACCGATCTGTTTTGGAGCTAGGTATTTTTTCTAGGTTCCCTCAGGTACCAATCGGCTTTTCAGATTAACAATCCAACCAGTGGATTAACTTCATTTTTCTTCCGCTATAATTTCGGATTAACAATCCAACCAGTGGATTGCCTTCATTTTTCTTCCGCTCCAATTCCTTCTGATTGTCTGATCCCCCTCACCCCTAATTATGGGTTAAACCATCGTCGGCATCTGAGCATACCTGTCTTGTCTTCGTTATGTAACATTATTATCAAATACCCGCCGTTAATAACTATTTAATTATTATTTATATCAATTAAATTTCTGTAGTATTTTCCATTGAATCTTAAGATAAGACTATGGAGAAGCTCTCAGAGATTTAAGGACCATTAGACCACTCAAAACCCATCTTTTAATTTTTTAGCTTTTCAAAAGAAAATAGCAATCCCTAATCTCAAACTGCAAATGCAAAAAATTTGACCAAGAAAATAAGTAGAAGTCTCTCTTCAACCTAGGTTCTGCTTGCGCATGGAATCAATCCCTGGGCTCTAGCTATTTTAAAAGGCCAGAAAGATGATTTAAGCCACCATACGACTTGAATGTCAATCTTGACTAGATCTAAGGGAACGTAACCCCTTTCAATTCTCCTGACTTTGCGTTAAAGTCTACTTTTTTTCTTTTTTTTTCTACTAAAATGTTTCGAGAATGAACGAGTAAATGTTGTTTGTTTTTACTTTGCATAGTAAACTTCTCAGTTGAAAACTTTGAAATGCCATAGGGGGGATCTCTAAAAACTGGCTATGCTTGTTACGTTCCAAACAGCTTTCAGTGAAGTTCCAGTAAGGCTACCATCCCTTTTTAGGCTTCAGATACCCCTTTACTCCATAGAAAGATGCTCCTCGTAGAAATATAACTTCACCATTTTTTTTCTGCAAATACACAATAAACCTTTCCTTAATATCCATATGGCCAAACTCTTGGCTTAGAGATTTCATTTAATTTATTGCTGTGAAATTTTTGGTTGCAAAAGGTGTAAAGTTGACTAAAATATCTATATGCCTCAGAAATTTTGCGAATTTTCACATCGAACTCAACATGCTTACTTTTCGGTTATAGTTTCATCCTTACCCTTCATCCTTATATCGATATTATAAATTTCATCTAATGGTCCTCAAAAACGGGGCGTAACTGCGCCTTATTGGGCGTAGATTAATGAAGTGCCAAACTATTCGAGTCGTAAAAACGAATTTTTCAAATTGTTGTCAATAATAATCCTTGTATTTTGGACATTCCGTCCATGCTTAAGGACGGAATGCGTCACTCCACGGGCGTAAGTCCTCATAAGCTGAAAGATTAGAAACGCTGATTTTCGATAATATCAAACTGATCATCAGTCTTGGAATTTTCGTTGTTTCGCTCTATTTGGTACAAATATTTTAAGGCCAGTATGAATAAAAACGACACCAATCTAAGTTTGAATCCTTGGGTCGGTGCAGAATCAAAATGTGAATCCTTGGCGAAGATTTTCTTGGTGCAATCGCCCCTAGGTAAAAGTTACCTCGCACCTATGATCGTTCATTTCAGGAAAATTAGATCCTCTTGCAACAAGAAATTAGGAGTTATCATAAGATGCAAGAGTCTTCTCCCTGATTATTCTATTCTGCCACTTTTCAATTCGTGCATCAGACCTGTCATGGAATTTGCATGTCCTCTCTTCGCTGGTGCACCAAAACGCCACATTGCTCCACTCCAACATATTCAAAATAGAGCAGTGCGTGCAGCAACCTCTGGCAACACGAAAGTTAAAACCCCACAGCTGATCCAGGAACGTTTCGATGTGTCCGTCCATGTCAGTTTTCTATAAGTACTTGTATAGCCCTCCATCAGAGGAGCTATCGAAGCTCGTTCCTGATAAAGCAAAGCCCTTGTGATCAACTCGCCAAAGTTCAGCTCGTCACGACTACCTTAAGCATGGTACTCCCCGCCAAGAATATCTGAAAATGAGTTTCACACGGCGGTCGGTTGCCACATGGAATAGATTTCCGGCAGAAGTAATCTCGGAAAATCCTTCCCTTGACGCGTTCAAGAAAAGGTATAACAAGTACCTCAGTGTTAGAAAATGAGGTAACTACCAGGACTAGCGGCAAATCATCATTTGTGATGGAGCCATGAAGCCTGTAATAAGAAAAAAAACCTTAATTTGTTTCGAAATCAATTGCTACCTGAAATGGGATACTAAAAGTCAAAATCTAAGTTTGAATCCTTGGGTCGGTGCAAAATCAAAGTTCAAATCCTTGGCGAACATTGCCTCGGTGCAATCACCCCTAGGTAAAAGTTACCTCGCACCTATGATCGTTCATTTCAGGAAAAAATAATTGCACTTTTGTAGATTTTGTAGATACAAATCACTTGTGACAACTCTTGACAAGGAACTCTAAACTGAATAAGTTATACATATTTGACATAAGCACAAAAATGAAAATCATGGCATACATTTTCGTATCAAAACTCTGTTTTCAAGACTTTGGGGTACCAAAACAGAATCATTCACTGCTAAAAATAACAAACGAAGTCAAGACCGAGGGAAGATTATTGGCATTTTTTTTTTTTTTTTTTTTTTATAAATAAGTCAAGGTGTAAATTGGATTACTGGTCAAAGGGTCGGGTTCTTTAATTCCCGTCCATTATCATAAACGGTTGGATGAGAAATGGCTAATTACCTTTTTTGTAGAATCAGAAAAAGTGATGTTACTACTTCCTTGTGCTTTTTTTCTGCAAGCCCTTGGCTTGTAGATGCGTCAGAGATGCGGCGATATTCTTCCTCCAAGAGGATGTTTCTAAAGTTGATGGCTCGACAAGCGACCACCCGTCTTTATCTCAGTATCCGAATAATGTAATGGTCCACCAAATAGCTCCAAATCGGACTTGACAGTAGATAACCAGTGTTTCCTTGAACGCCAGATCACTTTCTCCACAACAGCAACGGAAGATACTTAAAGCATTGCTTCGATATCGTGTCGCTAAAGAATTGTAATACGTGGCCAAACCACCAGAGGCAGGGGCGGATCCAGGATTTTTTTTTTAGGGGGGGCGCAAAATAGGTTGATCCGATAAACTTGCATTAGGAGCAAGTTTAATTAACGCAAACTTGAGCTAATTAAGTAAATTACACTACTTTAGACTACGCCAGGGGGGCGCGCGCCCCCTCTGGATCTGCCACTGACCAGAGGTGTCTGAAACTGAAAGTATTTATACGGGTGGCCCGTTTCCAGCTCTATTGTGGATAGTATCATTGTTAACTCTTTCAGATTTTCTGACCTTCGGAATATAGGCTACTGTAGGCATTTGTAGTTAAAACATCTAAATCTCGGGCTTCAGAGGCTTTTAACGGCTAAGTTTCGCAATCGTAAAGTAGTAGAGGCCCCACGGGCTTTAATTCTATTTTTGGCGCTGGTTAAGCGATCCGTCAGGAAGCCGAAGTATTTAAGAGGAGTTAACATCTTTGGTGAGATTTTCATCGAGCAAGGTGTGTATCCATCACCGCCTGCCCTCATCGTCTTAGTTTTCTACTGACTTATATGAAGGCTGACGGCTGGATCGTAAAGTATAGACTGTGCCTCTTGGAGGTCCTCGGCAAGTAGATCAACGTCGTCGGCATACCCTAGGCTAGTTACTGACAGGAAAGGGCAATCAATATCCCTTGATGTCGCTCAATTACAATAAAGATCCAATCTATCACAAAGTTAAACAGGGTCAGGAAGAAGACATATATTTGTCTTACTCCCAGCCACAGGGACGACACCAGTATTTTTATTGGGGGTGAGAGGGGTACATATCCGGATAGTCAAGGGGCATGGGGTATATAATAACTTTTATTCCAGATTATTGGGGGCAATTGCCCCCCCCCCCAAATGACGCCCTGCCCAGCTCGATATTGAAAAGTGGTGTTTTTGTCGCTCAAGTTCAGTAGGGAGCCTGGTCGACCCCCTTATAGCTTACAATAGACGGATTTTTAGCCGTTTTTTAGGTTTTCTTTCCTCCACCTTTGCTCAAGTCAGTAATTCTTATTCTATTCATATTTTAATATTTAGAATGAACCTTTAAAACTTGGCTGGTACTTAACGTTTAAAACATCATTGGCAGAAAATAATCGAGCAAATCGCTTTTTTCAGGAAATTGACTATGGATTCATACTCCTAGCGGTTTCAAAGCACAGTTCGAAAAAAAAGCAAAAATATTGTCAGGTTCTGTCTAAAAATATAAAACCCATCGAAAACCACCAAAAAATTTCTTTAGGGGGGTGGTATGCTTATTGAATTATTCTTTTTCTATTTTCTGCTTATTGAATTATTCTTTTTCTATTTTCTGCTACGTCGACTATCACTTCTTATTATTCTGGAATAACGTGAAGTTGAGCTGGATAGTTCCGCCTTGAGGCAATAGGACGATACTGAGGTATTTCCTGAATCCACGTCGCAGTTCAAATACAATTTAGGCTCCTTTTTTTTATTGTTATTATTTAGCTGAAGTTAATCTTTCACAAAATTGGCTGTGGAATCATCTTTATCATGGTTTGACTACCAAATTTGAAAAAACTGCCAAGCATGGAGAAATTATGCCAGAATATATACAAATTATAGAAAAATCGTCAAAATCTTATTTAGTTTTTCTGGAAGAGGGGGGGTTGTGCTTCATGGATTAATTTTTTTCCTTTTTTACTTCTCTTTACTTTAGAATAATATGAAGTTGAGCAGGATGTAGTGATCTGACAATACTAAGTTTTTTTTCCAAATCCACCTCACAATTCCAGCACAATTCTAGTCTTTCTTTTTAATTATTATTACTCTTGACTCTCTTGACTCTTTAACTACAAAACTGGATTTTTTTTAACGATAATTTATACCTAAAATATGCAAATTACAGAAAAATTGTCAAAATCTTGTCTTTTTAGGGGGGGGGGGGTATTCTTATTGATCTTTTGCTATTTTCTACTAAGTAGACTATCACTTTTTATTTTTTTGGAATGATGTGAGATCGAGCAGGATTTAGTAATGGAACGAGGCTACAGATTTTTGTGACTTCGCCTCACAATTTAGTGGTCCGTTGTCATTGTTATCACGTAAGGTTTCTGTTCCCTGTAAAATTTTCAGTATTTATTTTGTTATTTTTATTGTTATTTTTTATTTTTTTATTTTTTCTGTTCTCCTACGGCTTTAAAATCAACGAGAGACAACGATTTTACAATTGTTTCCTTATTTAAAATTCAGTTCTGTCCATTTCCTGAATTAAGTTTTGAAATTCGGTGTACATAGTTATTTAGATGAAAAATACGTTGAATAATCGTTGAAAATTGTTGAATAAAGAACAATTTTCCTATTTTTTTAATGCAAATTTAGATGCTCCTCCAATAAAATAATACAAATACAATAAAATAATACCATAAAATAATATAATCAAATAATATGATACAATTAAATTCAAGAATTTTTTTTTGTTTAATTTATAGCAACAGGCTTGTCGCAAAATCACTTGTTTCAGAGTGATCATATACCTTAAAGACTTATGCTTGCAAATAAAAATTCCACAGCAATTCCACCTGCCGTCTACGATATATGTAGGTTTGGTATATGATGTATTTATGACCTGTTATAGGGTTCTGTAGGTTTCCACTCAACCGATACAAAAATAAGGTTTCGTTGTCACTGTCTTTGGTACTTACAGAACTAAAACGAGCGAGTAACTGTATAAAGTTACCAGCGCCATAGCTTTTTGTTCGGCCTTTTTAGATTGAACATAATTTGAATATGTTTTTGAAAATCGGTGAAAAAAGGACTGTTTTTGGATTTTTTTAAGCAAGTTTAGATCATTCACCAAGAAAAAGTCTAAGTAATATCATAATTCTAGCTCAGTGAATGGATAAATCTGATCAGGGTTGCCGACCTGTGAAAAAAAATCACTAGGTTTTAGTTATCTTGTGGCTGATTTAGTGATTTTATATTTTAGGCAATATAGAAAATCACTAGAAATAGTGATAAATCACTAGAGGTGGCAACCCTGGATCTGATACTAATGAATCCATTGATATGAGGAAGCAGTCCATTGCTGCAACCTACAGCTGCAGGCTTATCGCGAAATCTCTTGTTCAGATCGAACATATATCTTAATATGAGTTAATTTTACAAGAAATCTATAATGGATTCATGCTCCCAATGCTTTGACTACAAAATAAAAAAAAACCCAAAGAATAAAAGAACTATCCTAGAAAATGTACAAAGTATAGAACATTTGCCAAAATCCTAGTGTTTTGGGGGAGGGGGACATGTAATTATCGAGCCCGTCCTTTTCTGATTTCTGCTAAGTTAATATTACTTTTGTCATGTTTGCAGCGGTTATTTTAACCTAGTAAAGGACGAACCATAGCCCATTAGTAACCAAACATTAAAAGAACCTTATAGCTGATTCAGGAATGGTAACTGTTATCTCGATTAGTTTTAATATTAAAGTGTTATTTCGAAAATATATTGTAGTAGAATCATGTCAAAATTGAGCAAGAAATACTGACGGGACGGTGCTAAAAAACATCCCGGGTATGACTGCGCCTTATAGTTCTAATTTCAACAGAATTTTATTTTTAATATTATCATTTTTATTTAGCTTAACTTTTCAGGAAGCCGATTATGGATTCATCCTCCTGATGCTTTGACTGCCGGTCATGTAGCTTATCTTGTCAAATTTCTTGGAAGCACAGAAGTATCTCAACCAAAAGGTCAAGAAGTAGTCAAAGAGGGGATAAGGAAGCTTCGCTTTAATCACCAAGTGAAAAAAGCAGAAGGTCAAAAATCACAGAAAGTTGAAGTGACAATATCTATAGATGGTGTGGCTGTACAAGATTCAAAGTCAAAGGTAGGGACAATTCAGTTTTTTCTATTCAGTTTAGGTTTAAACAGGATTCAACTATGGTAAATAAAAAAGTGCAGAGTAAGAATTTGAAAACTTGTAAATTTGAAAGTTGAAATGAATTCTAAACACGTAAAAATAGGTGCTTGTTATGATAGTGAACGAAATTGTGTGAAACCTGTAAAAATCTTGAACTTATGTCTACCTAATATTTGGATGTAAAAATAGAATATTCACTGAATTGAGCAAAAAATCAGTTAAAACTTCGTGGAAACTTAGTATCATTATTCTTTTCTTAGGAAAAGCCTTAGCTCTTAAACACTAAAAGGCTTAATAAACTAATTAATAAATAATTTATAAATAATATTAATAATGTTTATTATAATAACTTAAGTAAATAAAATTAAAATAGAATTAATTAATGAATAGTTAATAATAACGAGCCACCTCTTACACTCCCAAACCTAGTATCTATACTATAATTTGATTTTGTGTTGAGAATAGACCTCTCCTAGACTTGATATGGCGAGTGTAGTATCGGCTATAGTTTCTGAGATACGATGGAGTATAATATAGAATAAAAACAGATTAGGCCAGTTTAATTTTAAATTTTCAGGAAAGTCGGGGGAATATTAAACTAAATCAAATAAAACTAATTGCATCAGGGTCGTCAAAATGGCATATATAAAATAGCGCAGGAGTAGCTAAGGGCATTAAGTTGAAACTTTCAGGGAGTGTTGAAGGGAATATTGAACTAAGTCATAAGATACAATGTGCATCCTATGGTGAGCCCATTGGCGATTTGAAAATTTCAGGGAAGGGTCAGAAGGATGCCGTACTCTGTGCTATTCAGGGAAACTTTGTTCTATCTACGCTAAAATTAGATTCTAAGTTAAGAATAGACCTCATCTAAACTCGACAAGGCGAGTCCATTGGGTGCGCTCAGAATTATTTTCATGGATATAGTTTCTGATATAGGGCCTAGTAACTAAACAGATTCCACGAGCTTACTGATTTTAAAAGATTTCACAAAATAAAAATAGATTTCGCGGGTTTCCCACAGCCAAAACATAGTACGGACCAGCTAGTATTACAGAACGTGGTAGCTTGGTAGCTTATATGCACACGGGAAAAACGTAATGGCAACTACTACTACTAACAACCCATTGCAGCACCAAACCGCCTGAGGCCAACACAGCTACGCACGCTCCTCCACCATTCCAATCAAAGCCTCCTTATCTACACAGTCCCAGGAAGCTACCATTTTCCATTAAATTTCTTCTTGTGACATCCCACACCCCGACCGGGGACAATCTGCTTTTTGTTTGGCTCTAGATAATAACAAGAACAACCTTTGGCAATCTGTCTTTTTCCTTAATGGCAACACAGTTGGGAAAAGCTATTGACTAAATTCGTTATATTCATCTAGTTCTCCGGTTGTAAAAAAAAAAAAAGAAAAGAAAAGAAACACTCTATATATATATTTCTCAATAAATATTGAAATAAATATATTAGTGTTCGGGAGAAGTTAAAACTGGTTGCAGCCATTCTTGCTTGACACGTTTTGGCCGTTTAAATCCTATCTTCGTGAGGGCTTAGGTGAAATCAGTAAAAACTGTTTTTCGATCTCTGAATCGGACTTGTCCCGAAAAGCCACTTATAATGTGCCTAATTTATCTTTTTTTGTGCTATACTTATACCTTACCTATTTCTTATAGAAAATCCTTTATCAATACCCTTTGCACCGGATATCATATTGCGCTGATGACAAAGCAGAGAAGAAGTTCTTCAGTTTCATTGCAAAAGAATCAGATTCTGATGTGCACATTTGTTTTGTTTTTGTTTCTGAAAAGTTGGTAAGTAAAGCTGAAAGTTTATGTATCATAATAAAAAAAGTGCAACAATAATAATTGCATTTTACCCTTTGCAGGGCTCACAGACAAATCCAATAAAGGGTAATGTTCTATTCGTATAAGTGTTGATTTTTAAGACAGAATTATTGAGGCGGAAAACTCTTATTATTGTTGAGGAGGAATTGTTGAGGTGAAAAACGTATTAAGCGGGGCTCCCACGGCGTCAATAAAGTTAATAAAGCTGTCCATAAAGTTAATAAACCGTTTTCCTCTTATAACTTTATTGACTTTATGGTTGTCGGAAAGAAGTTAAACTTTATTTAACTTTTTCAATAAGGCCCGGAAAGTTTAGCCAATAGGAGAAGACTTGTGGAATATTTCAATTCAGCTAAAAGAAACTAATTAGATAGCCAGTCTTAAACTTTTTTCTCTAATCTGAGGAACATTGAAGCAGAAGACTTGCTTATTTCACTAGTGAGAAATACTCCTTTAATATAAAGTTCGTCACAAGGGGAACATAAGGACAGAATTTGTGTTGAAAATGCATTCAAGGAAATAAGTGAAATAATGTGTCAAGAATTGGGTCCTCATTTTTATCTGTGAGACTTCTTTAGTAAGTTTTAAAGTAAAAACAACATCTAACTTAAGAGTAACTTATTAAATTGAAAAAGTTATCAAAAATTAATGTCAGATATATTCAAGAATGAACGTGTGAATAATTAAAATTAATTGCTTCAAAAAAATTTCCATAAAGTCAGGAAGGTAAAATTCATGTGTGAGCGCGACGAACTTCACGGTATGTAACTTTGCGGAATACTTTTTTAACTTTATTGACGCCGTGGGAGCCCCGCTTTACTATTGAGGCGGAAAACGCCTTATTGTTGAGGTGGAAAAATCCTTACTGTTGAGGCGAAAAACGCCTTACTGTTGAGGCGGAAAACGCCTTACTGTTGAGACGGAAAACGCCTAACTGTTGAGGCGAAAAAGTCCTGGTCCTACTGCAAACCTGCAAGAATATGACTGCATCCATAATTTAGTAATGAGGTCATTAATTAATTAATATCCAATATATCAAGCAATACGTGCCTTGAATTTTGTTCCTAGTGATATTTTTCTATCCCTGTTTCCATGGTTAATTTTTGCATTTTAATTAAGTAGTCACAGTGGCCTTTCTCTTAAGCCTGTGCAGTTTATTATTTTTTATTTACCTTTTTATTTTCAGTTGTCATTTTTATTTTGTTCTTAATGTTTTATTCTATTTATTTATTCTAGTAGTTACGAACTCTTCTTCTTCTTTTTCTTCTCAAGTATTGTCTTCCATTTGTTTTCTTCTCCCATAACTGCTTGCCCTCTGCGTTCTAAGAATAATTTTTTATTACCTGTTTATAAGTATTGAGGATAAATAAGTCCAAATCTGAATCAGATTGACAGATAGAGACTGAATATCTAGACCAGGGGTGGCCAACCGGTGGCCTGGCGGGCCACGTGTGGCCTGCCGTGAACATTTTTGAGGCCCGTGAGATTCATCGCACTTTTATATTCTGCTCGCTTATGATTTGTGCACATATTGGAACATGACAGATTCGATGTTTCACTCTTAACAATGTTGTTTTCTTAGTACTATATTACTACAATCGTAATTATGTAGTTACGAATGGAGTTAAATGAATTTTAAATATACACTCCATAGTCGTGATATACGTTGACGAAATGTGTAAAAAGTGTAGAATGTTCAATTAATAAAAAGTCATTATTTTTCAATTTGTCACTCCAGAAAAATCTACTATGGGTCTAAATCTAATATGGGTTTATATAATTTTATATGTGGCCCGCGGAGTTATGATGCATTTCCAAAGTGGCCCACAAGATCATTTAGGTTGGCCACCTCTGATCTAGACAGTACTTAAAAATACTTTGGAGCTCCACAAGGAAAAAAAATGTTTAAATGGGTAATAATTCATGCAATTTGTAAGCAACTGCCTAATTTTATCTTATATTTACCCAAAACTAATTGTTTCTCTGAGATTTTGAAATCTCGGAGTCCCTGAGATTTTTTTAAACCCCCCTCCCCACAGAAGGAAAAGCAAAAGTGGATGAACAAAATAAAAATAAAAAAACACGAATTTGTTTCATATCCATTAAAAATATTCCGATCTAACAGATTTCTTTGCAGGCCTCTTTCTTCTTCTTTATAAGGTAAGAGGCTCATAAATGTCAGGAGTAGGTATTTTTATTTACACTACCATTTTTCGCTTTTTCTATTTAATTTAACGTACCTCTTTATTTTCATATTTTTGTTTTTCCTTCTTTGATTTACTCATGTTTTTCTTTTTTCCTTTTTCAACAAGGGAAGAAATAATATGAATTGATTTTACAATCAATTAGTCTAACTTTATCCCATATACATCAAAAACTAATATTCTCTTTCTTCTTAAAAAATTTTTGGGCATGACATTATACTATGTAGAAAAGACACTGGATAACTAGTTAGTAATCAAAAAACCTTTAAGGAAACAAAGGAAACAAAAGGAAACAAAAAACCTCCACAAGAAAACCTCAAAAGAAAATGAACAACAAGCTTTTAGCATATACCAGCTAAAAACAGCTTGACCACCGGATGGAGGCTTTCGGTTTTTAGCGCCTTGTGGGCGAAATAACGATGGGAAAGAGACCTTTTAGATTAGCAATATCCATTTTTTTTCAAGTGCTTCTTGCCAGATTTCGAAGCAATTTGTCTAACATTCTTAACCAACAAATGTAAACTCAAATATGTGTTTGAATATGCAGGGGAAACTGAATAGTAAAAAATGTAGACCGGCTGAAAGACTAAATTTGAAAATAAATCAGAAGCGACATGGGGCCAAGTTGACTTCAATCAGGGGTTAAAAAACTATTCGAGTTTATCCGAAAGCTTTTTTTACAATCCTAATGTCCTTCAAATGATCAGTTTCAAAGTAATTATATTTCTTAGTGTCTGTAATTTTTTCTGCCAGAGAAATCGCACTTACCATTGGTCGGGCGTTTGGCAAGCGCTAAAAGTCTGAACAAACTCACTTAGAAAATAAACTCAAATGCCTGAATAAACTTGCTTTGAGAATAAACTCAAATACGTGAATAAAACACTCAAATGCCTGAATATTGTCTTTAAATTTTTTAGGCTGAAGAAATCACACTAACCATTGGCCAGGCGTTTGACTTAGCCTACAAGCGCTTTTTAGAAGGCACAGGAAGAGACATCGAAGTTAAAAGACAAGTAACAGATTTGCAGTCAAAGATAAGAATTCTAGAAAATGAAAAGGTGGAACTACGGAAACGACTCAAAGAACTATCTGTTATGATCCCCGCAACGAGGCTTCAGACATATTTAAACGAAAACAACGTAAGTTAAATACGCTTAATATCGTAGTTGCATTGTCAATGAAAAGGTAAAAGGTAAAGGATATGGCACTAGACTCTATAGTTCAAACCGGTGGTGCTGATCTCTGTTTCATGGCCCTTCATCCAAGAAGTGCTATGGGGGGCTGGAGACCAGCCATCCTGTGCTTTCGCACACCCTTCCTGCTTATCTTCCCCGGATTTCTCCTGGTTCCCATTTAGAGCTGGTCCGAGTCTTGCTGAGCTTACAGAGTCCGCAACTGATCCTGTTCCAAACCAAATAACCGGCGACACAAGGAATCGAACCCCCGCCCTTTGGGAAAAGGATTCCAAGACTAGCCTGCCAACCACTCGGCTGGGACGTGTGACGAACGTGTGCTTGTGGTAACGAACTGTAAGTAAGGAGCGACTAATCTATTCTAATATTAAGTATTTATCTTAAGAACCTTAAGCATTTATGCAATACTTATATTTATAAATATCTATGATTGGGATGGAGGAGGAACGTGCGTAGCTGTGTTGGGCTCAGGTGGCTTGGTGATGCTGTAAGTTGTTAGTAATAGTAGAAGCATATTTTATATACAGTGATTGTTGTATAAAATGATAATAAATACAATGAACAATCGAATGTTCATTCAAATCAATATTTATAACTGCTTATGGCTGAGACTAGTGGCGTCAATTGGGACGGGGAGACTTTTTCAATACCCTCAGTAGATTTCGAAAAATATTATTTTTAGTATTTATCTTGAAAAGGTTAAAAAAACGACAAAAATGATCGACCTCCCTGATTTTGTAGGAAAACGCACCCCCCTTATATTTTGTAAAATATGTTTTTGCCCTGCCCCTCCCCCTAATTTACATGGATTTATAACACTGACTGGAACTTTAAGCAACTCCTGTAATAGGATAAACGAGCTTTTCAGGAACTATTACTACTGCTAATGATAACCCACTGTAGTAAGGAAATCCCCTAAAAAAATGCTGTAAAAAATTAAAACAAAATTTTTACTATTATATTGAACAATAAATAATTAAGAAGCCATTTTACCGAGTCCATAATGTATTTAAGAATATTTTCCAAATTCTACTAAAGAACTAAACTGGACATTGAATCAAATAATGAATCAAATCAAGTATAACATGGGTATCAAATATTACCAGATACAAATAATCAATCAATTTACCAATTAAAAGTAAAAACGAATCAGTAAATCAAGATTGTATTATTCAATTATCAATGAAAAAATAATCAATCAGATATTTTGTCAAAGTAACAATTAGTAATAAAACTTCTTTTTTGATTTTCCCATTGTTCGTTTGATATTTCGTTCATATTCACCTATGAACAAAAAAAAATTAAGACTATTAATTGCAAAATAAATCTTCAAAATAGTAACAATCATTTTATACTGGTTTATTGGGCCCAAAACTGTCTTTAGTAAATTTAAACAACTTTTGCAGATATCAGATATACTTCATGTGGAGGCATTTATAGAAAACCTCTCCCGGTCAGAATCTCCACAACCGGCCGAAAATATCATCGAAGGTGAATTGGTTGCCTTGAGTATTGATGATATACCAGAAGAAGAAAAGAGTATAGTACTGCCCCCCGTGCCACCCAGAATGGCTGCCAGTTTAAATCACAGTGAATTGTTGAATCAGCCAAACTCTCTGTTCAGGTATGACCAATGACCTTTTATTAGCTGAATCCTATCCCTACCCACAATGGCAAGGCCGTACCAAGGATTTTTTTTCGGAGGGAGTCTTATAAAAAAAAATTCGGAGGGGGGGGGGGGTATTTACACAAAAAAAACCTCAAAAAACGCATACAAAATTTGTTTATATCCATTTTTGTTACATTTTTACGAGTCAAACAAATACTTCGGGGGGGGGGGAGTTCAAACCCCCTAACACCCCTCTGGGTACGGTCTTGCACAATGGCGACCTTAAGGTAAGGTATTCTCCTATGCCCCACCATTTTCTCAGTGATGTTTAACAGCCTGGCTGAGGAATTTCCTGACACATGGAAATTTGTCGATGATGTTATGGTCGTTGAAGCGTACTATAGAAATTTAATTAGCAATCCTACGAGGATCCTCCCTGACATTGCACAAGATGCCCGAGCATGCAAATGAGAGTAAATCCTTCTAATTTCAAGCCAATTCTAATTTGTTTTCTTAAATCCCTGCATGATTTTCTTAATCCTATCCCTCCTGGAATTCCATGTCCTTCTTTAAATTGCTTGGCGTCGTAACTTGTTGATTTAAAGTCATCCGTTTTAATAACATCATCCATAAAGTTAATGCATCTATCTCCTTCCTTAACCTTTTAAATAAATTAATTTCCATTTGATTGGAAATTGAAAGGGCTATTGCCCTTTTTAATAGTCGAAAATGATTGGAAGGCTTGACAGTTTTATAGTAAAGATCGATTTAGGTACAATGTATTATTATTATTTTTCTTAACGTGAATAACATTAGTAACATGTTAGACCAGGGCACTTCGTATTGAAGGAGTTGTCGTAAGAACTTCGAAAAGGGCTCATTCAATTGAAAATAGAAAGAGCTAAAGCCCTTTTTAATAGTCGAAAGTGATTGGAGGGCAACTAGTCCCCGACAAAGTTGGAAGGCAACTTGGAGGGCATCTCCCTTCTCATTCTTTAAAGATTATTACTCCCTTTGTCCATACTCATCTCGAATATGCTTGTCCAGTTTAGCACCCTGACATTTCCAGGGAAGAGTCAAATAAAATTGAATCAAAAGCCCTGTGAATAATTTTCAAAGAATTTTAAGTCCCATACTCACTCCTTCTAAGAAAAAGCTAGGTTAGAAACGCTTTAGTAAAGGAGGGGGATGTTGTGCCTCCGTTTTTAAAAATGCAACGAAAAACCCTCGAAAGAAAATGTTTTTTCTGAAAATTTACTCCCCGCCCAGATTCCGTCCTCCTCGGCCTGTTTTTAAGCTTGTTCCTGCCTTGTAATTTGTTCGCTGCTGTACCTCTGGATAGCCGTCCTAGCCGAGTGGATTGGTGCACGGGATTTAGGATCCTTTGTCCGAGAGGACGAGGGTTCGAATCCTAGTGTACCCAATTATTTGGTTTGGGACGGGAATCAGTGGCGTGCCTCTAAATGGGTACCTAAAAGGTACGCATTTCGGTAAACAGGAAGGGTGTGCGAAAGCACAGGATGGCTGGCCCCTATCCTCCCATTGCACTTCCTTGCTAAAGCGCCTTGAGATGGAGATCAGCACCACCAGTTCGGACCTTCAGGGTCTAGTGCCGCATCCTTTAAGCTGAGAACAGAGTACTTGAAGAACAGCTTCATCCAACGTTACACTGTGATCTGGAATATCTTCCTGAGGAAGTCATCCCTAAAAGTTTCTCTGTTGACGCTTTCAAAAGAAGATTCAAGAGTCATCCAAACACTCCCATAAAAGACTAGCGGCAAGTCAGATATTTAATTATACCTGGCATCGGAAATTTAAGAAAAAAAATCTTATTAGTGTAGATCAAATAACGCTATTTAAGTGATCTTATTACGTTGTTTTCATCATGGGAGATAAACAAAACGCCATCTATTATAAATTTAAGATTAAAGTGATAATTACCTGCAGTGATTGTTGGCGAGTGCTTCGTCGCCCAAATGCTTCAAAAGACAAATTATACAAGAATAACCAAAATATAAAAAGCAAAGATATATAGAACATTTTAAAGTTGTTCTTTTTTATAATAAAAAAAAAAAAAAATCCAAGAGAATTTACTTTTTGCAGATTTTTCAGTAAATCTTCCCCTAAATTTCCCTGCTACTGTAAGCGAAATTAATTTCTGCTGTCCTGGTTTGATAATAAACTACTTTGATGCTTCTTCTCTTAACAAATCTGCTAGAAACTAACGTGTCGCATCTTTCCGGACATATATACTAAGTTTAAAGGTTATGAAAAAAATCTTGTTAGTAGAGATCAAATAATGCTATTTTAAGTTATCTCATTCCGTTTTTCTATTATGTAAACTCAGCAGGGCGCCATCTATTATAAATTTAAGAATTAGGTGATATATACCTGCAATGTTAGTTGGTCGGACAAGCGCTGTGTCATTGTTTACTGTCTTTACCATCCACAGGAGATCTAGCTTGTAGCATATTTCCTCACGTATATTCACAATATTAAAGTTTTAGTAATACAAGGGCCTCAGATAGGACCAAAGACCTTGTTTTACTAGATTGCAAATGTGAGTGAAGTTAATTTAGAACAGCCTAGATAAGTATGATTCGCATGGCAAGTACAATGCTGAAGATGCAGGTGCGAATACAGAATTGCAGTTTATTTTAATTCATAATTAATGTCATAATCGGAATCTGTCACGTAATGTCACGCAATCTGCAATCGCAATCTGTCACGCAATGTCACGCAAATGTCATTCTGCTTTGCGTGGTTTATTTCTATGTCTGGCTAGTACAAAGCTTAAGATGATTCGTCATGGCAGGGTTACATTATTTTTAAATTTATAATAGGGCTGCTTCTTCACTCATCAATGTGCTAAGATCTTAAATCTTATTACAGGTGAATATGGGCTGAACTCTATCTTTGATAATTTATTAAAATCTGACAGAGTAAAGTTCAATTCACCCAATGTAGTTTGACCTTTGTGCAAATGTTATATCATTGAACGCTAATGAACCGAATCCAAGAAGGTCAAAGAGGCTAGCTTCCGCCTTTGCTTTGAAAAGCATTAGAGATTTAAACAATATGTATTTTTATTTGATTTAGTATATAAACTTTTGTTTTAAATTGTTTAAGTTTAGTTATACTCTAATGATGACGGTCAATGTATATGTGACCGAAATATCTGGTATTTTTTGTGGAATTTATTATACACTGTCTATTAAAAAGGATTTCGTCCCTATTTTGAACTTTTATTTTATCGTCATGGAAAGGCAGTGTGGTCTCCGAAATTATCTTGTTCCATGCCTTTTGCTTTAGCTGTTCGGAGTCATTCGTCATCTTGTATAATTTCACATGCGTCTGCTTCCTATTTGATTGATCATGATTGTTTTCACATGGCTTCTAAACACACATTTTGTTTTACGTTATTTTCGTTTGCGATTCGTGTGATTCTGGCTGTCATTTGTCTTTTAACCGCATATTTCGTTGTGAATCCTTTTTGTTTGTCATTTTTTTAGGATCGTTGTCGCAAGTTGGTCTAAGTCCATATTTTTTTCGCATTATTTTTCGTTTGAGATTCGTCATGTGGCAGGCTTGTATATATGCGATTCTCGCTGTCGCTTTTCCTCTAACCGTAGATTAATGTGACTTCTTTTCCAGATTTTTCTCAGTAATTATTTTTACTTTAATTATCTAGTTTCATAATTCAGTTTTTCTTTTGCAATTCGTTGTGATTCTTGCGCGTTGTGCGTCATTTTCGTTTACGATTTGATGTGATTCTAGCTGCCCCTTCTCTTCCAACAGCGGATTTGCTTCTGCAAGTCTTCCGAGCATATATTTAGCTATACATTATTTTCGCTTGGGATTTGTTGTGATTCTCGCTCTTGCTTCTCTTCTAACCACGGATTTCGTTGCGCGTCATTTTCATCAACGGCTAGATATGCTTCTCGCTGCTGCTTGTCTTCTAACTGCAGATTTCGTTGTCCACCATTTTCATTTGTGATTTGTTGTGATGCTTGTTACTGCATGTCTTCTAACCGCAGATTTCATTGTGCATCATTTTGTTCATCATTGCCTCAGAGATTTTTTCAATACCTTTTGGTTTAGCTTCTCGGAGGTATTTGTTATCTTGTTTAATTTTTCATGTGTCAAAGAAACCGAAAACCATGCGACTATCCATGAAAAAAATCGATGTAAATATAATTAAAATATAAGTGAATTAAATATATATGAATGTGACGTCATTCACATAAAAAATTTCCCCCAAAATTAAAGGCTATAAAAAAACATTCCTCGCTTAAAGACAGTAGATAGATATAATATACAGATGTCTATATGTTTTCTAGGTATTTATCTGTTAAAAGATTCGGCTTCGTCCAGGGTTGTCTCTGAATTCTTCATTCAAAAAATTACTTAGAGCCAGCTAAAACATATTTCCATGTGGGTTTCTAGTCCTCAAAAAGAAAATCTCCTAATTCCAAATTCGGACTCTATATACTTTGGTCTGTGTCTTTATTCACAATAGTTTCATGCAACAATGTTTTTCAATACCTGATTCAAAATAAATCTCTTGAAGTCTGAACTTAAACATATCTAATTAGTCATTAACATTTGATAAGGATATGCTAGCTTTAATGCGTTTGCATATTTGCTGGCGTGATGTTATTAATCAAATGAAACTCAGAGAGGAAAGAAAATAACAAAATGAAAAACAAAATCAAAAAAGGTGAAAAAACGAGGATTTTTTCAGCCAGTGGCAAACCATGAAGAAGAAGAAATAAACAAATATTTCAACAAGGACCTCCGCCGAGTCGTCCTCGGTGCTAAACAAAAAAGAAAGAAAAGAAAAATAAACCAACGAAAATCGAAAATTTCTTTCTTTTTTTTCTTTTTTTTTGTTTTGCACTGAGGACGATTCGGCGGAGGTCCTTGTCGAAATATTTGCTTATTTCTTCTTTTTCATGGTTCACCACTGGCTGACAAAATCTTTGTTTTTTCACCTTTTTTTTATTTTATTTTTCATTTTGTTATTTTCTTTCCTCTCTGAGTTTCATTTGTCATGTATAGCCAGTGTGGTCTTAGAATGTATTTACGTTATTGATCAACTAATTGATTAATTCTTTTAGTGATTTAAATCCAGAACAGAATGGTTACAGTTCATCACCACAATCAGTCTTATTATCGAACGGTTCCACTGCCAGCCTATCTCTTCGTAAGTTGTTTACTTTTGATATTTTTTCTTCCGCCTTATCTTGTTATATATGCTATCGTTAATTTTGTTCTTTTACTAATTATTGTTTTATTATTTTAGTTTCGTTTCTTATATTTTTTTTGTTACTATTTCTGGCATTGTGAATTATTTATTTTTTAATAATGTTTCAATTATTATGTGTTTGTAATTTTTAATCATGGTTTTATTATATTTTTATTTTTCTTGTCTTTTATTATCTGTTTATTTTATGACGATAAAATAAAAGTTCAAAATAGGGATTAAATCCTTTTTAATAGACAGTGTATAGAAATTCACAGGAAATACCAGGTATTTTGCTCACATATGCTGTGACTGTCATCTGTGATACAACTAAACTAAAACAATTGAAAACATAAGTTTATAAACGAAATCGAATAAAACTATATATTTTTTGAGTCTCTAATTCTTTTCAAATTAAAGGCAGAAGCTAACCTCTTTGACCTTCATGAATTCGGTTCAATAGCGTTCATTGATATAACATTTGGACAAAGGTCAACTACATTGGGCGAATTGAACTTTATTCTGTCAGATTTTTAATAAATTATCATAGATAGAGTTCAGCCCATATTTACCTGTATCCCGACTCAAAGCAATATTCTTGAATAAGATTTTCTTTATTCAAGAGTTTCACGAAAATTTTGCTTTAAACCCCGATCCCTAGAAATCAAAAAGACATTTTCGAACAAAATAAAATGGTGTGAAAAGTTTAAAATATGTTCCGAAAGGGCTGAAGTAAATTCTTCAGACATAGAATATTGCTTTAAAGCCAAAGAAAAGATTCTGTATCTATGTGACCGAAATATCTGGTTTTTTTTTTAATTTTCTATACACTGTCTATTAAAAAGGATTTTATCCCTATTTTGAACTTTTATGTTGTCATGGAAAGGCAGTGTGGTCTCCGAAATTATCTACGTTTATTTTATTTTTTATTATTTACCGTATAAGTGACATTCTAATACTAAACTTGCATGAAGGCCTCCTTTATTATGAATGGAAAGTAAAGAGTGACCCTTGTCAATAGAAACCAAAACTCTAAAGAAAATAATTTTCTGTGTAATATATGTTGTTTCTAGTATTTAATATCTTGACTTAAACCAAAATTTTGTCGTAGGAAAATTCTCCTGCGTCTCCCCCCTCTCATCCGCTCATATTCCTTTGCGCAAACTCAGAATTTTAGGTTTTCTAAGCATTTCTCTGGGGTTTCTCTGGATATTTCTTGATTCTTGTTAAATAAGATTCAAAAGAAACGGTGCTAGTCCTGCAAAAGACCCTGTTTGGTGCAGACCCATTCATAATATTAAAGTAGTACTTTTCTTGTTAAATAAGTTTTAATTCCAGCTGTACCGATAACTCAGAGATCCTATAGAAATGTTGCTAGTCCTGCAAAAGACCTGTTTGGTGCAAATCCATTCTTAATATTAATATTAAAATAGTACTTTTCTTGTTAAAAAAGTATTATTTACACCTGGACCGGTAACTCAGAGATCCTAAAGAAATGTAGCTAGTCGTTCAAATGACATGTTTGGTGCAGATCCGTTCTTAATATTAATATTAAAATAGTGCTTGTCTTGTTAAATAAGTATTAATTCCAGCTGTACCGATAACTCAGAGATCCATAGAAATTGTGCTAGTCCTGCAAAAGCTGTTTGCAACCATTCTTAATATTAATATTAAAATAGTACTTTTCTTGTTAAAAAAGTATTGTTTCCAGCTGTACCGGTAACTCAGAGATCCTAAAGAAATTGAGCTAGTCGTGCAAAAGACCAGTTTGGTGCAGATCCATTCTTAATATTAAAATTAAATTAGTAATTGTCTTGTTAAATAAGTTTTATTTACAGCTGGAACGGTAACTCTGAGATCCTATAGAAATGTTGCTAGTCCTTCAAATGACCTGTTTGGTGCAAATCCGTTCTTAATATTAATAATAAAATAGTACTTTTCTTGTTAAATAAGTATTAATTCCAGCTGTACCGGTAACTCAGAGATCCTATAGAAATTGTGCTAGTCCTGCAAAAGACCTGTTTGGTGCAAATCCATTCTTAATATTAATATTAAAATAGTATTTTTCTTGTTAAATAAGTATTAATTCCAGCTGTACCGGTAACTCAGAGATCCTATAGAAATGGTGCTAGTCCTGCAAAAGACCTGTTTGGTGCAGATCCATTCTTAATATTAATATTAAAATTTTGGTACATTTGTGCTTAATGGTACACAGCGCTATAGATTATCGAAGGAATGCAGTGATGGAGACCCGTAAAGCGGGTAATTGCTATCTAAATTGATCGAAGAGCGTGGTTTCTCATTGAATTTACAATATTTAAACTGTTGTTTTTTGGAATTTAGGAGGGGGAAAGGTACCTAGGTTAGGTTAGGCTACGTATTTAATATATGCTATGCTTTACCCCCCCCCCCTAATGTGCAAATATATAGCCCTAATTTGTTTCTAAATTATTATATATTCATCCTATTTTTTTTATTGGCATTAACCAAACTTGACTTCTTTCGTGTGTACCATTAAGCGCAACAGTACCATTTTTTTCTTGTTAAATAAGTATTAATTCCAGCTGCACCGATAACTCAGAGATCCTCGAGAAACGGTGCTAGTCCTGTAAAAGACCCTGTTTGGTGCAAACCAATTCATAATCTTAAAATAGTATTTTTCTTGTTATATAAGTATTAATTCCAGCTGCACCGATAACTCAGAGATCCTCGAGAAACGGTGCTAGTCCTGTAAAAGACCCTGTTTGGTGCAAACCAATTCATAATCTTAAAATAGTATTTTTCTTGTTATATAAGTATTAATTCCAGCTGCACCGATAACTCAGAGATCCTCAAGAAATGGTGCTAGTCCTGCAAAAGACCCGTTTGGTGCAGACCCATTCTTTGCTGGTAGTTTTGAAAAACAGGTTGATATATTTGGTATGAATAATTTCGGCTCTGAAGCAAAGCTGTCAAAGAAAGATGTGCCGGTAAGATAATGATTTTATTTTTTTTCTGGAAAAAAAAACTAAAATTCTGCGTCCGTGATTTTTATGCATTTTCAGAACATAATCTGCACTTTAAAATGAAAACAAAATACATTTTAAATGTTTTCTATTTTACTTAAATAAATAAAAATTATCAGTACTTTACGGAATAAATATCAGTATATGTATGTTAAACTGACGATCCACGGTTATTTTTTTTCAGTAAAGTGAAACTTATGTTCTTGTCTTGAGAAGATTGGGGGGTTTCTAGCCCTAATAATGTTAATTTTCGCTCTTTTTTAGCTTTAATGGGTTATTTATTTTTATTTCTGTTCGTTTTGGGTTTCATTTATTTATTGATGGTGATTTGGGGTAGTTTTACGGTTGGAAGATTATTTGAATTTATTTTTGCTCAGTTTTGGCTTAATGGAGCTCATTACTTTTCTTTGAAAAACTTGTTTTGTGGAAAAAGTGTATTAAGTTAATCTACGGAAAAACCATTAATTTATTATCTGAACAGGTATCAGATAATACAGCAACGATATTATAATACGGGAGTTGATAAACAGCCGCCAGGCATTGAACTCAGATGGTGTTAATATGTAAACTGGTAACTCATGGTAACTGGTAACTAAGATGTAAATGGTACCTCTTATGATGGCAATCAATGGGGGTAATAGACATTAAGACCTTTGAAACCGATTTTGCCCGGTTGAAACGCCTTATGAACCCTTTGTTGGGGCATGAAAGAAAAGCGGTTGGCTATGACAGAAAAGTGGGGAGTGGGGGTTTGATTGGATCTTCTTATTGGGGGGGGGGAGGGTATCCAGAACCTTGGAAAAGTTTCTTTTCTAGTGTCATATTGCCTTTCATTTCATGAAAGAAAAAGCGCAAAAAAGTTGCAAAAAAATGCAGAAAAGTTGTGTTGGGGTATGGATGTGAAAGTGTCTTCTAAGCTGCCTTTGAGCTTCCTTGATGTTATGCTACCTCCAATACCTTTTACGCTTTTCTTCTGTCCAACTGTATCTAAAATTTGCAAAGATTTAAGGATTGAAAATAAATCACTTAAGCATTAGGGCTATAATCATGAAATCCATTGTCCCACTAGATAGGCCTATTCTTCATCCTCTCGATTTACCTCTGATCGCAACTAGTAAATTTCGTACTAACTTTTCTTGTCGGGTGGTATATTTGGTGTCTAAGAATTTTGTTGGTTTTTTTCTAAATTTTTTGCCTGTTTAGACGTCCAACCTTCCTTCTTAAAGAGATAAAACGACAGGTATTAAAATTTACTTGAAGGATCCGCACAACTTTATTTAAGACTTGTTTTATAAGTGACTTACTTATAAGTGACTAAAAAAGTCCACTGAACGATTTAGGATGTTTTTGTTCTTGCTGTCTTGCGTTGAAAATAGAATTAAATCAATAGGGGCCAAGGGCTAGACTTTTTATGGAAGACAAACGCAATGCTTAATGATACAACACTAGAGTTCATGATTACAATCTTAGGTAATTAAAAGGAACAATTAATAGACAATTTAGATGATTTCTTAGGATTTGTAGATGTATTGCTCCTTCTCCCATTCTTGCATGGAAGCAATACCGTACCCAGGATTACTTTTTGAGGGGTTTTACTGGGAAAAAAAATTCGGGGGGGGGGGTAAACAAAAACCTCAAAAAACGCATACAAAATTTGCTCATATCCATTTTTGTTACGTTTTTACGAGTCAGACAAACATTTCGGGGGGGGGGGTTCAAACCCCCTAAATCCTCCTCTGGGTACGGCCTTGCATGGAAATTTCCTCATCTACTTAAATACATTGGGGAAATAAAATTAGAGCAAGGAGACAGAAGATGCAGATTTTCATAGGAATATGCGAATACCGGGCGTCGTGTTCATTCCACATGACAGTAGCCACATCAGGTTAGAGTTTGATGGGAATATAGTGACGTTGAAGCAGACTTTTTGCAAGACCTCTTGGGACCGCTGTTTTTTCTGGTCAAGGAACTAGTCTATTCAAAGTTTCTAAAGTTGGCAGTTCCTCGAACTGTGCAAATTTCAAGCTTGCTAGTGCTTGGACTGTAAGGTTCAGTGGTTTAATATTTCGTTTGAAAAATCTCTTAGGATTTAGGTACATTTCCACTTTATCTAAAGCTTTTGTCAACAACATCATAGTCTACCTGGCTATTGGCTTGGAAGCTTTAATATCTTATACCCTGGTAGCTTTGCTGTCTCCCACATTGACCCAAAACTATCCTTTTACGGCTTTGACATTTGATAAACTGATGATTCTACTGTATGGTTGCAGAAACAGTGCCTAGCCTCCAAACCCTGCCCCCTTCCAGCATCAACGATACCGTTTAATGACTATCATTACATTTTTAATAATAAGAAATAAGTAGGAATTTAATTTAGCTTTTAAAATATAATAATTATGTATTATGTGTAACTGTGTATTATGTATAAGTGTGTATTATGTATAATTGTGTATTGTGTATAGTTGTGTTTTATGTCTGCAGCAAAAGCCATCATTAAGATACTTTAAAGATTGTATTTAAAGTAAGCATCCTAAAAAACCTAAATAAATTTTTTTTAAATGTGTAAACTTTGATTGTTTCTGTCCGTTTTAAGTCTTAATGTTGCTCTATACTTTCTGGCTTTTGGTTACACTTGAGTGTTGCTCTATAGTTTCAGGCTTTTGGTTACAATTGAGTGTTGCTCTATACTTTCAGGCTTTTGGTTACACTTGAGTGTTGCTCTATACTTTCTGGCTTTTGGTTACAATTGAGTGTTGCTCTGTACTTTCTGGTTTTTGGCTACACTCTAGTGTTGCTCTATACTTTCAGACTTTTGGTTAGAATTGAGTGTCGCTCTATACTTTCTGGCTGTTGGTTACAATTGAGTGTTGCTCTATACTTTCTGGCTTTTGGCTACAATTGAGTGTCGCTCTATAATTTCAGGCTTTTGGTTACAATTGAGTGTTGCTCTATACTTTCAGGCTTTTGGTTACAATTGAGTGTTGTCCTATACTTTCTGGCTTTTGGTTACACTTGAGTGTTGCTCTATACTTTCAGGCTTTTGGTTACACTTGAGTGTTGCTCTATACTTTCAGGCTTTTGGTTACACTTGAGTGTTGCTCTATACTTTCAGGCTTTTGGTTACACTTGAGTGTTGCTCTATACTTTCAGGCTTTTGGTTACAATTGAGTGTTGCTCTATACTTTCGGGCTTTTGGTTACACTTGAGTGTTGCTCTATACTTTCAGGTTTTTGGTTACAATTGAGTGTTGCTCCATACTTTCAGGCTTTTGGTTACGCTTGAGTGTTGCTCTATACTTTCAGGCTTTTGGTTGCAATTGAGTGTTGCTCTATACTTTTTGGCTTTTGGTTACACTTGAGTGTTGCTCTATACTTTCAGGCTTTTGGTTACACTTGAGTGTTGTTCTATACTTTCAGGCTTTTGGTTACACTTGAGTGTTGCTCTATACTTTCAAGCTTGTAGTTACACTTGAGTGTTGCTCTATACTTTCAGGCTTTTGGTTAAAATTGAGTGTTGCTCTATACTTTTTGGCTTTTGGTTACACTTGAGTGTTGCTCTATACTTTCAGGCTTTTGGTTACACTTGAGTGTTGTTCTATACTTTCAGGCTTTTGGTTACACTTGAGTGTAGCTCTATACTTTCAAGCTTTTAGTTACACTTGAGTGTTGCTCTATACTTTCAGGCTTTTGGTTAAAATTGAGTGTTGCTCTATACTTTCTGGCTTTTGGCTACACTTGAGTGTTGCTCTATACTTTCAGGCTTTTGGTTACAATTGAGTGTTGCTCTATACTTTCAGGCTTTTGGTTACACTTGAGTGTTGCTCTATACTTTCAGACTTTTGGTTACAATTGAGTGTTGCTCTATACTTTCAGGCTTTTGGTTACACTCGAGTGTTGCTCTATACTTTCAGGCTTTTGGTTACAATTGAGTGTTGCTCTATACTTTCAGGCTTTTGGTTACACTTGAGTGTTGCTCTATACTTTCAGGCTTTTGGCTACAATTGAGTGTTGCTCTATACTTTCAGGCTTTTGGTTAGAATTGAGTGTTGCTCTATACTTTTTGGCTTTTGGTTACACTTGAGTGTTGCTCTATACTTTCAGGCTTTTGGTTACACTTGAGTGTTGTTCTATACTTTCAGGCTTTTGGTTACACTTGAGTGTTGCTCTATACTTTCAAGCTTTTTGTTACACTTGAGTGTTGCTCTATACTTTCAGGCTTTTGGTTACAATTGAGTGTTGCTCTATACTTTTTGGCTTTTGGTTACACTTGAGTGTTGCTCTATACTTTCAGGCTTTTGGTTACACTTGAGTGTTGTTCTATACTTTCAAGCTTTTAGTTACACTTGAGTGTTGCTCTATACTTTCAGGCTTTTGGTTACACTTGAGTGTTGCTCTATACTTTCAGGTTTTTGGTTACAATTGAGTGTTGCTCCATACTTTCAGGCTTTTGGTTACACTTGAGTGTTGCTCTATACTTTCAGGCTTTTGGTTGAAATTGAGTGTTGCTCTATACTTTTTGGCTTTTGGTTACACTTGAGTGTTGCTCTATACTTTCAGGCTTTTGGTTACACTTGAGTGTTGATCTATACTTTCAGGCTTTTTGTTACACTTGAGTGTTGCTCTATACTTTCAAGCTTTTAGTTACACTTGAGTGTTGCTCTATACTTTCAGGCTTTTGGTTAAAATTGAGTGTTGCTCTATACTTTCTGGCTTTTGGATACACTTGAGTGTTGCTCTATACTTTCAGGCTTTTGGTTACAATTGAGTGTTGCTCTATACTTTCAGGCTTTTGGTTACACTTGAGTGTTGCTCTATACTTTCAGGCTTTTGGTTACAATTGAGTGTTGCTCTATACTTTCAGGATTTTGGTTACACTCGAGTGTTGCTCTATACTTTCAGGCTTTTGGTTACAATTGAGTGTTGCTCTATACTTTCAGGCTTTTGGCTACACTTGAGTGTTGCTCTATACTTTCAGTCTTTTGGTTACAATTGAGTGTTGCTCTATACTTTCAGGCTTTTGGTTAGACTTGAGTGTTGCTCTATACTTTCAGGCTTTTGGTTACAATTGAGTGTTGCTCTATACTTTCAGGCTTTTGGCTACACTTGAGTGTTGTTCTATACTTTCAGGCTTTTGGTTACAATTGAGTGTTGCTCTATACTTTCAGGATTTTGGTTAGACTTGAGTGGTGCTCTATACTTTCAGGTTTTTGGTTACAATTGAGTGTTGCTCTATACTTTCAGGCTTTTGGCTACACTTGAGTGTTGCTCTATACTTTCAGGCTTTTGGTTACAATTGAGTGTCGCTCTATACTTTCAGGCTTTTGGTTACGCTTGAGTGTTGCTCTATACTTTCTGGCTTTTGGTTACACTTGAGTGTTGCTCTATACTTTCAGGCTTTTGGTTACAATTGAGTGTTGCTCTATACTTTCAGGCTTTTGGTTACACTTGAGTGTTGCTCTATACTTTCAGGCTTTTGGTTACACTTGAGTGTTGCTCTATAATTTCAGGCTTTTGGTTACAATTGAGTGTTGCTCTATACTTTCAGGCTTTTGGTTACAATTGAGTGTTGCTCTATACTTTCAGGCTTTTGGTTACACTTCAGTGTTGCTCTATACTTTCAGGCTTTTGGTTACAATTGAGTGTTGCTCTATACTTTCAGGCTTTTGGTTACACTTGAGTGTTGCTCTATACTTTCAGTCTTTTGGTTAGAATTGAGTGTTGCTCTATACTTTCAGGTTTTTGGTTACACTTGAGTGTTGCTCTATACTTTCAGGCTTTTGGTTACAATTGAGTGTTGCTCTATACTTTCTGGCTTTTGGTTACACTTGAGTGTTGCTCTATACTTTCAGGCTTTTGGGTACACTTGAGTGTTGCTCTATACTTTCAGGCTTTTGGTTACAATTGAGTAAAAACAAATGTTTTAAAAATGCTGAAGAGGCAGTGATATTGCATAAAAGAAACTTAGTTCATAGTTCAGTCACTCCTCTAAATCCCAGCTCAGAAAATTTAGATGGTAATTAGCACACATGAATATCACAATATTCACTAGAAAAACTTTACTGTGTACTTTCAATTCGTGGTTGTATTTGTGAACTTGATTTAAATATTTTTTAAATATTTAAATATTTAATATTTAAATATTTTTTTAATAATATTTAAATTTATTATATTAAAATATTATTTAAATATAATATATTAATAATATTTAATATATAAAGTTTTTTTAAATATTTAAATAACTTGATTTAAATATTTAAATGCTTTTAAATATTTTTTTCTTTTTAGAAACCTTCAGTAAAGGACTTTTCACTAGACTCGTTGGATCCACTTAAGGCGTGAAAACGGTTTCTACCTTATTTTTATTTGCTGAATTTAAATCGGAGTTGCACCATTGTGCGCGTTATTTTTTGTGGTTTCGTTGTAGCAGCTCTACCATCAAGAGACGTGATTTTTGGAAGTATCAAAGATGTTGACTTAGTATATGTTTATTCTATTAGTTTTATCTGAATACCTTCTAAGAAAGCTACGGAAAGTGCTCTAGACTGTTACTTATCTTGACTTTGGCAAATTTGTTAAGAGATCTAAAGCCAAACTGGCCAGTCATGACGAGAGAAAAATATCTCAAGATGAAGGAAACAAACGGACTAGGGCCAGTAGAATGAAAAGACGAACTAAAATGACGCGGATATTTCGCCTGTATTGAACAAGGCGTCCTCAACGCTAAGAACAAAGATAAAATCTAAAATAATCTAAAACCTAAAATTAAGTAAAATCTAAAGCTAAAAAATTAAAGAAAGCAATATGCCAGCGATGCCACTGTGGCTGAGCAGCACAGAAGCTAAACAGAGTTAGTTCAATGAGAACAATGAAGCGACTCTACTGGCCCCTTCATCTTTAGATTTTTTTTTTCTCTCTTGGTTTTTGAAAATGTTTTGTATAAGAAAATTTATTTAAGAGAAGTTTCAAAAACTTTTACCAAAATAATCTAAATCAAAAGCTAAAAGAGTTATCTTTTTTATCTTGAAGTGTATTTTTAAAATAGTCTTATTTCTTATGTACATTGTTGGGGAGGTTTTAAAGAAAATCTGAAACATTCTTTTTAAAATTCAGTTTTTGATTGCAGTTTTATCTTTCAGGAGAGGGAGGGGGGTTGGTAAGTACCTTGGAAATTCAAATTTCATGGAATTGGTCGCAGTTTTTGGGGTTTAATCTCCCTTGCCTTTTACAATATCCTATTTTGACATTGCGTTTGTTTTAACTTTGTGGATCCCAGGATTTCGGCGATACTTATGTTTCATAGAATTAAATGAGTGAAATGGATTTATGGAATGTTGTCATGCATTTTAACAATAAATATGATTTTTATTTATTAAGACTTCGTTTTCGTTTTAATTAAGGGTAAGATATTTCTTTATTTGAAAACAACAGAAACTTGTCATTTAGCAAAATGAAATGTGCATCCTGATGGTGACACACCTAATGTGATGTCCAAGTTTATATTTGTACCCCATCTATGACTTGGTGTGGTCATTAAGTATCCAAGGATTCAAATTAACTTGGTAATTTTGGGGGATTTTACTCCGAGCTTCATGTATCCAACTTTCAGTAGGGTGTATTTCCGGGGGGGGTGTTTTTCAGGGGGTATTTCCCGCGGGTGGGGGGTATTGTCCCAGGGGGAGGGTGTCTTCCGGTTGGGGTATTTTCTGGGGTTAGGATTTTTCCGTGGTGTTGGGGGTATTTTCCAAGGAGAAGGGGGGGGGGTAGTTTTTTTCGGGGTGTTAGATGCCCAGAAGTCACAGCTTCCAACTTGAAAGTTCCATAGCCCAGTCTTTTTCCTGCAACGACTTATATCCAAATTCTTAGGATAGTAGTTCATTATATAGTATGCCCTATAACGGAAACTTGGTAAAGACTTATAGCCTCTGGTTTTTTTCTGGTCTCATTAGATTGTAATGTTATGATATAGCCCCCTTTTTCAGCGGTACAAAGCATTTAGGGTGCACAATGGCTATTTTTTCACTCTTCATCTCCCAGGGCCCTGCAAGATATCAGACTGGCATTTTAAAATAATTTTTAAGTAGATTATTTGTAAAGCCTCAAAAATACCTCTAGTTGTTACATAATTCTTGCAGTGCTGGGGACAAGATTATCAAGTATTTGTACCCCGTATTTGTGAAATAAGGTTACATAGACACAGCAAGCTCTGCAGAAAAGTGTAGACTTAGTGAAATGTAGTGCCTCTACATTTTCTCTCATTTTTAACAAATTAAAGTAAAAATTTTGGAAGGAGCTAGTTTGATAACAAAATCTGAACCCTAGACTCTTTAAGAGAGCTGACGTCTTCATAATTTTAAGAGAGCTGCATCTTCATAGTTTCGATTTGCTTATCTGGACACCTTTCTGGTTTCTGGTGTCTTGCTTGTCGGGACCTTTCTAGACACCTTTCTGAAATCAGAATCATTCTAGGATCAATAATTTTCCCTGCCTATTGGCGAGTGGTAAAACCATAGCCCCTTTTTGGTCAAACTTCTTTTATATATACTTTTTACAGTTCTATCAAACAGTTTATGGTAACGAACTGTAAGTAAGGAGCGACCCGGCTCAATGGTAACTAAAACTCTAAAAAACGGAATTTTTATACCAATAGTTTCATCAAAAGAATCAGATTTTAATTCTTATTTCGAGTATATAAGTTTCATCTAGTTTAATCTTACCTATCAAAAGTTACACGCCTGAGAAAATTTGGCTGATTTTTGAAAAAAGGGGGAAAGACCCCCTAAAAGATATAGAACCTTAATGAAAATCACACCATCATATTCAGCGTATCAGAGAACCCTACTGTAGAGGTTTCAAGCTCCTATCTACAAAAATGTGGAATCTTCCATTTTTTGCCAGAAGAAAGATCAAGGATGCATGTTTTTTTGTTTTTTTTTTGTTTTTTTTCCCAGGGGTGATAGCATCGACCCCGTGGTCCAAGAATGTTGAGTGAGGGCTCATTGGAACGGAAATGAAAAGTTTTAGTGCCCTTTTCAAGTGACGATAAAAATGGAGGGCAACTAGGCCCCCTCCCACGCTCATTTTTTTCCCAAAGTCACCCGATCAAAATTTTGAGATATTCATTTTCTTCAGAATGGTTGAAAATATTATAACTATGTCTTTTAGGATGACTTAATCCCTCGAAGCCCCCAGGAGGAGGGCTGAAAGTTATGAACTTTAGCAAATGTTAACATATAGTATTGGTTATTGGGACCCGGCTCAATGGTAACCGAAACTCTAGAAAACGGTATTTTGATACAAATAGATACATCAAAAGAATCGAATTTTAATGCTGATTTCAAATATATAAGTTGTATCAAGTTCAATCCTACCCATCAAAAGTTACGCGCCTGAGAAAAATTGGCTGATTTTTGAAAAAAGGGGGAAAGACTCCCTAAAAGCTATAGAACCTTAATGAAAATCACACAATCATATTCCGCGTATCAGAAAACCCCACTGTAGATGTTTCAAGCACTTATCTACAAAAATGTGTAATTTTGCATTTTTTTCCAGAAGAAAGATAACGGGTGCGTGTTTATTTATTTTTTTTTCCCAGGGGTAATCCTATCGACCCAGTGGTCCTAGAATATTGAAGGAGGGCTTATTGGAATGAAAATTAAAAGTTCTACTGCCCTTTTAAAGTGACCAAAAAAATGGAGGGCAACTAGGCCCCCTCCCAGGCTCATTGTTTTCCCAAAGTCACCTGATCAACATTTTGAGATAGACATTTTGTTCAGCATGGTCGAAAATAGTATAAGTATGTCTTTTAGGATGACTTCATCCCCCAAAGTTCCCGGGAGGAGTGCTGAAAGTTATGAACTTTACCCAATGTTAACATATAGTATTGGTTCTTGGGAAGTATACAGTACAAACGTTTTCAGGGGAGATTTTTCCTGGTAGTGAGGGGGAAGGGGTCGGGCAGGAGCGTACGCAGGGAGGGGGCCTCCGGGCCCGCTCCCCCCCCCCCGAAATCTCACGATTTTTTTCATTTTCACATAATTTTCTGATTTTTCTCACAGAATAATGGGTTTGAAGGATTTCCCCCCCCCTCGAAAAAAATTCCTGCGCACGTGCCTGGGGTCGGGGGTTATGCAGGAGGATCTTTCCATGAAGGAAGTTTTCATGGGGGAAGGGACATTGCTATGAAGGGGACGCCGGACTTCCAGCATTATTTAAAAAAAGATCAGAAATTAAATATAAAAAAACAAGTTTTTCAACTGCAACAGCAGCAACATCAAAACTTTAAACAAACAGAAAATATTACATATATGATTGGGTTCACCCCCTAGTCAATACCTCACTCTGTAAACCAAAGATGTTTTTGTACTTTCATAAGAGCTATTTATTCCAATTAAAAGCCTTTGTGATTAAGTGGTAATTTTTAAAGAATTGGAACAAAATTCGAACTTTCCCTTAAAGAGCAAGGTATTGACTAGGGGGCGAACCCCCTAATATACGTATTAAAAATATATGAATATAGAAGTTCGTTATGTAAGTTAATTCGTAAGTTACGTATATTTATTACTAATAAAAATGTTCGTAAAAAAAGTTAAACAAGTGTCGAGAAACCCATTGAACCAAATAAAAGTAAATTAATATGAAAATTTTGTTTTAATTATTCATGTACTGTGAACCAAGATCAAAACCTGCATTTATTCAAAAACGTTCAAAAATTAAATAAAAAACAAATTTTTTTAACTTAAAGTAAGGAGCGACATTAAAACTTAAAACGAACAGAAATTATTCCGTATATGAAAGGGCTTGTCCCCTCCTCAACGCCTTTCTCTTTACGCTAAAGTTTGACTTTCTCACAACTCTATTTTTTTAAACAATAAAAACGGAAATTAAAAGTTCTAGTGCCCTTTTTAAGTGACCAAAAAAAATGGAGGGCAACTAGGCCCCCTCCCACGCTCATTTTTTTCCCAAAGTCACCCGATCAAAATTTTGAGATAGCCATTTATTCAGCATGGTCAAAAATATTATAACTATGTCTTTTAGGATGACTTAATCCATCGAAGCCCCCAGGAGGAGGGCTGAAAGTTATGAACTTTACCCAATGTTAACATATAGTATTGGTTATTGGGACCTGGCTCAATGGTAACCGAAACTCTAGAAAATTTTTTGCCAGAAGAAAGATCACGGGTGCGTGTTTATATTTTTTTATTTTCCCAGGGGTGATCGTTTTTACCCAGTGGTCCTAGAATATCGTGGGAGGGCTCATTGGAATGGAAATTAAAAGTTCTAGTGCCTTTTTTAAGTGACCAAAAACAAATGGAGGGCCACTAGGCCCCCTCCCACGCTCATTGTTTTCCCAAAGTCACCTGATCAAAATTTTGAGATAGCCATTTTGTTCAGCATGTTTGAAAATATTATAAGTATGTCTTTTAGGATGACTTAATCCCCAGGAGCTCCCGGGAGGAGGGCTGAAAGTTATGAACTTTACCCAATGTTAACATATAGTATTGGTTATTGGGAAGTATACAGTACAGAAGTTTTCAGGGGAGATTTTTCCTGGTAGTGAGGGGAGGGGGGAGGGGTCGGGCAGGAACGTACGCAGGGAGGGGGCTTCCGGGCCCCCCCGAAATCTCACGATTTTTTTCATTTTCCCATAATTTTCTGATTTTTCTCACAGAATAATGGGTTTGAAGGATTTCCCCCCCCCCCCTCGAAAAAAAATTCCTGCGTACGTGCCTGGGGTCGGGGGTTATGTAGGAGGATCTTTCCATGACCGAAGTTTTCTTGGGGGAAGGGACATTGCTATGAAGGGGATGCCGGACTTCCCAACATTATTTAAAAAAACATCAGAAACTAAACATAAAAAAACAAGTTTTTCAGCTGCAACAGCAGCAACATCAAAACTTTAAACGAACAGAAAATATCACATACATGATTGGGTTCACCCCCTAGTCAATACCTCACTCTTTAAGCCAGAGATTTTTTAGTACTTTCATAAGAGCTATTTATTCTAATTAACGGCCTTTGTGATTAAGCGGTAATTTTTAAAGAATTGGAACACAATTCGAACTTTTGCTTAAAGAGCAAGGTATTGACTAGGGGGCGAACCCCCTAATATATGTATTAAAAATCTTTTAATATAGAAGTTCGTTATGTAAGTTAATTCGTAAGTTACGTATATTGATTACTAATAAAAACGTTAGTAAATAAAATAAACAAGTTTCAAGAAAGCCATTTAACCAAATAAAAGTAAATTAATATGAAAATTTTGTTTTAATTATTCATATACTGTGAGCCAAGATCAAAATCTGCATTTATTCAAAAACATTCAAAAATTAAATTAAAAAAAACAAGTTTTTTTAACTTAAAGTAAGAAGCGACATTAAAACTTAAAACGAACAGAAATTATTCCGTATATGAAAGGGGCTGTCCCCTCCTCAACGCCTTTCTCTTTACGCTAAAGTTTGACTTTCTCACAACTCTATTTTTTTAAACAATAAAAAACTTTAGCTTAATGAGCGAGGCGATGAGGAGGGGACAGCCATACTTCATTCCAGATTATCGCAGGAAAAGGCATATTTTAATTATATTGGCTATTTCCATGTTATATTCTCTTTTGCAGCCAATTATATCCTTATTAAGCTAGAAACGAATAGGAAAAAGAGAAAATAACAAATTTTTGATATTAGTCTTTGTCAAATCTACGCTTAAAAGCTATTGTATCCCTCTGACGTACAAAACTTGCCTCTGGTGCTATGGGGGTTATGCCATCCTTGGAAGCATAGTTATTTGACTTTCCGACTATTTTGAACTATATGGCCCTGCCAAAATTTTGATCAGACGTCTTTGGGGACATTGCATCTAAAAAGGGCATGGAAGGGGGGCTGCTTGTCCTCCCATCTTTTTCAACATCCCCCTCAGAATGAAAGTTTAAGCTTAATATTTTCAGCTGTTCTCGAGATATGGCAAATACAGTCTTTTTGAAAAACTGGATGCACATAGTATCTTTGGATTTCGTTAAACATGCCCCTCAATATTCCCTGAAGTTTCGATTTAATATACATAAGCTTTTTGAGCACAATTAGAATCAGACATTACTCCTTTTCTTAACGACAAGTCTTGTCATTAGAAAAATAATAAATTGTACAATTTACAATCCTTGCCCTGGGGTTTTGGGGGGCATAGTTACTAGACCTTTTGAACGAAATTGCCTATTTTGAACAAAATCACTTTTTCAAAATTGTTATCAGTGTTGACGGGTTCAAAACCCCCTCAACATACCCTGTAAGCTTTAAGTTAATACCCTTAGCTGTTCTTTAAATATTACTGATGCGCCCTTTTGCCTACCAGCATACACATAGAATGTTTCGATTGTGTTCAGCATTCCTCTCCAAAGATGTAAAGGATCATGACATTCCAACGCATATAATTATTTAACCTTTAAACTATTTTGAACAAGATGGCTATTTCAAATTTTGACAATTTTTATTTGGAGATAGGGCAGTCAAATAGAGCATGGGAAGGGGGCTGGAAGCCCTCCAACCACTTCAAAACATCTTTCAGCACGCCCTGAAATTTTCAACTTAATACCCTCAGTCGTTCTTAAAATATTGCAGATCCACTTTTTAATGAAGTAAATGTACATAGTGCCTTTTCATTTAGTTTAAGATACACCTCAACATTCACAAACATTTTACTTAATATCCTTGGCCTTTCCGGATACACCCAGAAGCAAAGCTTTTCCGTTTTCCAAATGATAAATCATGCGTTTAAACAATTTATAAATCGCATAATTTACATTCCCTCCCCAGGGCTGTGGGGGTATGGCATCCCTGGAGGCACAGCTATTACACCTTTTGACTAGTTTGAAGAAAATGTTAGTTACAAAATTTCGACCATTCTTGAAGAGAGGGGGCACACAAAAAGGACAATGAGGGGGGAATCTCTTCAATCTCTTTAAACATCCCCTCAACATGCTTTGTAAATTTCTACCTATTACTCTCAGCTGTTCCTTAGATATTGCTGATATTCCTTTTTCACAACCGGCAAGGAAAAAGTGTGTTTTGATTGTGTTTTGTATCCCTTCCAACATTTCCTTAAAAGTTTCGCCGTAATACTCCAAGTTTTTTGGAGATCCAGGATCAAACATGCCCTCTTTTCTTGATAAAAGACCTTATATATTAACAATGGGCAATTTGCATAACTTACAGCCGTTGCCCCAGAGGCTCTGGGGGGGGGGGGCTCAATCTTGGATTCACATTTTTTTTACCTTTGGGATGTTGTGAACAAAAAAATCTATCTCAAAATTTTGATCGGATGCATTTGGGGGAAAACGGCGTAGAGGGGAGAAGGAGAAGGAAGGATTTATAGTTGCCCTCTGCTCAATTTTTACTCTTAAAAAGGGCGCTAAAATGTTTGATTTCCAATCAAATGGGACCCCTACAAAGTTTTTACGACCCAAAACCTTAAAAACCTCATGTGTTAACGATGAGCAACTAGCATAACATAGCCCTCGCCTTGGGGGCTGGGGGGAGGGTTGTCAATATCTGATGTAGCTATTTAAAATTTTTGATCTGATCCATTTGGGGGAAAGGTGTATGTATGAGAGAGTGCCCTCCAGTCACTTTTTACTCTTAAAAAGAGAACGAGAACTGGCGATTTCCAATCAAATTAATTTCTTTCAAAGTTTATACTACCACCCCTTTTACAAAAACTTATGTGTTAATATGGGCAACTTGGGTAACTTACAACTCTTACTCCAGGGCTATGGGGGGGGGCTCTTTTAACCTCGGAACCATAGTTATTTGAAATTTAGACTATCTTGAACAAAATGGCTATCTCAGAAGTTTGATCGGAGGCATTTGGGAAAAAAGTGCGTTAAGGGGGAGTGGGGCGTGTTGCTCTCTGATTATTTTTGACTCTTAAAAAAGGCACTAGAACCTCCGATTTCCAACTGAATGAGCCCCCTTCAAAGTTGATACGATCTCCCCTCCATATGAAGTGCATCTGGGGAAAAAATAGTAAAACATTGAAGCCTTATGGTTCTTTGCTATTGACAACGCTATAGCGTTACCTCTAAAAGATAGGCAATGCTATAGCATTGCCTCTAGAAGCTAAGAATTATATTTTAAATAGGCCTAGCTATCCAAGGAAAATGTAAGTCAGCCCTTTGAATGTTCTTATTAGCTTCTGGAACTTAATTTAGCCTATTCCAATGCAAAGCCTTTCCTAGGGTTGGTGACAACTGGGGAAAAATTAGTTATAATGCGACTCAAATATAACCGAAAAAAAACAAATCAAAAGGAAAAATTGTATCAAAGTGGGCAAACCCCAACCACTTCCCTTCCAGCAACGGTGACCGGGCAGTTGCCCCCCTCCTTTAAACGGCTCTGTTCCTATTCATATGCTGTTCAAGTATCTCATAAAATTTTTTGCCTTTCAACGGCTTCAGTGAATGACTGCTGTCCTAAGTAAATAAAAGGAACAATTATTAGACAGTATATTTGACTTCTATAGTATTAGTGGAATATAGCACATCTTGCTTAAATTCACAATTCATGGTATTCTAGCTTCTGTCCGTTAAGAAGATACATATTTAAATCCCTTAAGCTGGTTTTGGAGAGTTTTGATTTTTCAACTGACTAGAGAGGCATCTGAGTCATAAACATAGCGATTTTCGCAATCAATTTGAAATAATATTGCAAGCTATCGTTCATATTCATTAAGTAGGCTAGTCCTTATTTTCTGTATAGAGAGCATAGTATCTTAAATGCTTTGAAGGTACAAAAGTTACTATGAGTATTATAAACGGAGTTGGTTATTCTGAAAAAAAAAATTATAAATGTTTTTTTGGCCTAAGGTAAACTAGTCTAGAGGATAGCCTAGGCTATTAGCTACTAAGGCCTAGGCTATTGGCCACTAAGACATAGGCCTAGGTATTGTTTTGGTAGTACTATTTTATGTAGCCTGGGGCATAATCTGCTATGAGACAGGGAGGTAACTACCACTCCCAGACCCAAGTTTGCCTCCCCAGCTGATACTTAGTTTCTTGAAAAATCTTGTCAAAAATATGATAAGCCTGCATGATTCATGTATCCACAGCAACAATTCAGTTTTCTTTAGTATATCTTTTCCTTTATGGCACTATATGGCTAATTTTTCAGTTGTCACTGTCATTTTCAGTTGATTTGGAAAAACTAGCTCTAACCTTGTCCCCCCTGATTTTGATGAAATGATAAATTTTTTGCAAATCATATTATTGACTTACAAATAAAGTAAACATACCAATTGATGCCTTTTTATGCTCTTTCCAAATATAATAGTCATTTTTGTTAGAAATGAATTTTACCCCCACCCCTATATATACCAATTCAGGGTATATATTTGCACATTGGGGGGGGGGGGTAAAGTTTAAACTTACCTCTCATTTACATCAGAAATGAAATTTACCCCCACCCTCCCTAATGTGCAAATATATATGCCCATGTCTTGTTTTGAATTAAATGAATTTGAATTAATAAACAACTATGAAATTTAAACAAAAACATGTATTATTTCTCAAGTTTTATTTGTAGTAGTTAAGGCTTATGAGCTGTAAGTTTGCTGAGTTTCTCAAACTTTTAGTGATCATTGCCATAGGGCTATATCTGGGACCATTAGGGGAGAGGTACATTTCCAGAGTGCTTAATATCACATTTGAAAGAAGTAGCATCTCTTATAGGGCAAGTAGAGCTATCAACAGGATAAAGAGAATCTGATTATCAAATGTCTTTTCTCTCTGCATCTAACTTAAACTTTTTGATAGCAATGTTTTGTTGATTCTGATGTATGTAGCCAAATCATGGCATATTAGTGGAAAGCAAGAGCATTGGATCCTGATGTTTAGAAATGGATGTCTCCAAACAATCCTTAATATACACTGGCAAGATCAAGTCTCAAATGTTGAGATTCAAAAAATGACCAAATAGCCTTTTGTGACAAATATCATCTGCCAATGTTGATGGTGATTTCTTGGCCATGTCATAGAACTCCTAAGGCAATCTTGCAATGGCAACCTGTAGGATCAAGAAAGAAGGGTCATCTCAAGAATATGCTACACCACACTTGCAAGTCAGATCTCCACTCTTGTAACATGTTCCTGCAACCCAAGTGGGAAGATATATTGGTGGCAACAGGATATTGCAAAGAATGGAGACTCCTTGTCAATGCCTTTGGCGCTTATGAAGGCACAGGAGGATCTAAGGTTTACTTAGATCCTCCTACTAAATTATTAAGTTTACTAAGATTTGTTATTAAGATAAGTTTATTATAAGGTAAGAATTGTTATTAAAATACTAAGATTTGTTACTAATATAAGTTATTAAGGTTTACTAAGATTTATTGAAAAAAATGACCATGGATTGTCAGTTTAATTTACATATACTGGTCTTTATTCCTTAAAGTTTTAATAACTTTTTATTTATTGAAGTGAAAAAATTAAAAATGTAATTTGTTTTCAGTAAAGTGCAAACTATTTCCTAGTCTTGAGAAGGCATGGGGGTTATCAGCCCTACTCAAGTTAATTTTTGTTTGTCATGAGTTTGACTTGGCTATTTATTGTAATTTCTGTTTGTTTTAAATTCCATTTATTTATTACTAGTCATTTGTGGTAGTTTTACCCTTGGAAGATTACTTGACTTTATTTTTGCCCATTTTTGGCTTAATGGAGCTCTACTTTTCTTTGTGTTTTGTGGAAAAAGTTTTTTAAATTAATTTCTTCTTGTTTTTATTGACATAAGTTTTTTTCATTGAAGGAAAACTATATTTTATATCTCTTGGGTTTTTTCCCATAAGAATCCTTAGTATGGGTTGCTGTTTGTATGTTGGAGAAAATTTTTTACCCATTTTTAATCCTGACAAGTAGTATTTTTTAATTTAATTTTATACTTCCTCAAGTTGACCTTAAAAATAGACCTTAATATCATGCCCAAAAGATTCTATCTATGCTCTTTGACAACCTGGATACACTTACACTCTTTTTATTTATTTAAATTTTAAAGAGCAGAAGTAGTAATTGTGCTAGCCCCAAAAGTTTCAACTTAACACCCCCAGTTGTTTGTGATATATTGCCAAGGTGTCTTATTGGCAACCATATACACAATGCTTTTTGAATTAGTTTTAAAGCAACATTTATTATTATTATTAGGAGGGGGTGTACCCACAATCAGTGAGTCAAGGCTCAGGCCATCATGGCCCATTGCCTTTACATCCCAAATACTAAGCTCTATTTATGGTTGGGGGAGGGACTTATGATGGGTTCAGCCTCCCCACCATTACCATATATCTTGCCAGTTGTTCAACTTCTCCTTCCCTTACTATGTGCTCTAGCTTAACAATAATATTATGAAAGATCTCAAGCTGGTGTCTAATCCTAGCTGGACATTCTTCTAATAGATGCCTTCTTGTTTCCAAAGTGGCCATCTTGCATTTTTGGCATAAGGCAGATTCACCCCTCCCTATTTGGGAAATATTTTTGATAAAATTCCCAATTCTTGTTATGGCTTCTGAACCATTCTTGTCTTGGACCTTTTCAGTCATAGAAAATGTTTAGTCAAGGTAGGGTAGGGTTGAACTTTACCTTAAATCGCATTGTCCAGTGAAATAAGGAAAGATCCTGTAGAGTCGCTGGTCAGTGATGATGGGGAGTCACTGGTTCGGGGGCGTCCCACTCTGTTTTCCAGGGTTTGGTGGACCAAATCTTATCAATGGCAATCTTGAATGCATTGACAGAGGGAGTAGTGACAGCTGCATTGGGAAGACTGTTCCAGGGGCCCACCACTCTATTGGAGAAGTAGGGGTTGCGGAGTCTGCTGTGAGCTCTCTTCCTGAACAGCTTCTTACTATGCCCTCTTGTCCTGAATGATTCGTCAAGTTGTAAAGGACTCTGAGAAGAGGAATCAGCATGCAGTAGCTTGTAAGCCATAATGACATCGCCCCTCTGCCATCTGTAGACGAGTGTTGGGAGCTGTAGCTTGTTCAGGCGGGATGGATAGTTGAGGTTCTTGCATCCATCAATAGCTTTGGTTGCACGCCTTTGAACAGACTCTATTTTCTGTTGGTCACTTATTCAGAGGCGTGGCAACACACATCCCAAACTCCAGCAATGGTCGCACGAGACCCTTGTACAGCTTCGTCATAACTTTAGATGATCTGCTATGTACTGTACACTTAATTATTCCAAGGGTCTGAGATGCTTTGGCAACTGCTGTTTGGGTGTGTTTGTTGAATTTTAATTCTTCATTGACAACTATTCCCAAATCTCTTTCAGCTACCGAGGAACCAATTGATTGTCTAGAGCCATCCCCCCCACTCATATGGTACTGCCACTTCTCATTCTTTTTCCCGAAATATACCGCCTTGCACTTCTGGATGTTAAACTCAAGCTTCCATCAAGCAACTTTGGGAGTAAATCTTTTGTTTCCTTACACCCCACCTTCTTGTGCCATTTTTTTTCTGCTCTCTCATTGCTCCAACCCCTCAATGTCACCTGTGAGCAAATCTGGAAAATTGGGATGATAGGTTCTGGACCATAATATCTCAGTGAGCCTAAGCTACTTCATCTGCCATCTCATTACTCTTTATTCCAGAGTGCTCTGGGACCCAAATCAGAGTAATTTGGTTTCCTTTGTTTGCAAAGCTAAAAGCAACATTTAGTTTTTAAGTATAATGGACCAATTGCATAATTGTGGGATTTGACATGTCCAATATCCCTAGAGACATAGCTTCTGGACTCTTCTAATATGGTTAACAAATTGACTGTCTAAAATTTTTGACTGGATATGTCTGGAAAATTAACAGGCTTGGGAGAAGGGCTGCCTGCCCTCCAATCTCTTTTTCCTTTTAAAAAGGGCACTAGAACTTTTAATTTTAATTGTATTAGCTCCTTTAAAAGTTTTAATGATATTCCTAGCTATTATAGAGTGGTAGTGCCTATGATATTGCTTAAATCCCATTTTAAAAACATGCATGCATACAATTTTATTGTTCAATTGAAACTCCTTAACATTCTCACCTTAATACCCTTAGCATCATTAGTTAAGCAGTGTTCACAAGCCTGTCTAGCTAGAATCCCATGTGTAGACACATGTCTAGCCAGAATTCAATGTCTAGGCAGTAACCATTCACAAGTAAAATTTGCTGCTTAGATAAAACTACAAATTGTCATTTCTAACCAATCAAGAGAGCTTATGCTGGCAAAACTTTCAAAATTGTAATCCCTATTTTTACTCTCACAAGATACTGGATGAGATAAGCAAAACAGTTGCCTTAGTGTGCTTCACTATTATGTTTGGTGTTGCATATTTGCCTAAAATGAAAAAAACAATTAATGTGAAAACAAAAATTAAATTTCAGTTTAAAAATGTAAACAAAAATGATGAAAATAGTGGAACTTGACACCAATGTCTAGCCAAGCGCCTTGTCTAGCATGTCTAGCTAAGCGCCAAATTTTACTTGTGAACAGTTGTTGCCTAGAAATTGAATTCTGGCTAGACACATGTCTAGACATAGGATTCTAGTTAGACATGCTTGTGAACACTGCTTTACTGGTAAGGGTAGGATTAATACACATAGTGCCTTCTGGCTAATTCAAAATTTGCACCAGTGCCTTCTGGCTAATTCAAAATTTGCACCAGTGCCTTCTGGCTAATTCAAAATTTGCACCAACTAACCCTTAAATGTCTAACTTAATATTGTGAGCAGTGTTTGAGATGTTGCTTTGTCGCCTTTTTGAAAATCCACATGCTCATAGTTTGTTTTGATTTATTTCAACATCCGCCTAAATATTCCTTAAAAGCTTCACCTTAATGTCCTTAGCTTGCACAGTAGCAATAGTTGTAGCAATGTTAGTAGCGGTATGCACATAGCAACTTTGGTTTTTTCAATATTGCCTTAAACACACATTGCAAGTTTCAATTTAATACCATCAGCCATTCCTGAAGCATTTCTGATATTTCCTCTTGACAACCTTTGTGGGCATAGTGTGTTTTGATTTAGTTCTATACAGTTTCAATATGTCCCAAATTTTTGCCTTAATACCATTAGTTTTAATAGCAGTAATAGTAAGAATAGAAATAATAGTTGTAGCCTTAGCTTTAATGGCAGTAGTAGTAGTTCCCACACCAAACGGCTCCTAAGATATTGCTGTTAAGCCCTTTTTTTTACAACCTGCATACAGATGGCGTGTTGTGATTAAGTGTATCTCCCCCCTCAAAATTCCTTGGAAATTTCACCTTTGTATCCTTGGGCATAGTTGTAATAGTAGTCCCAGTAGTAGTATTGATATTACTATTAATAGCAATAGCAGTAGTACTAGTAAAGGTAGTTGTATTAACACATTGACTTTTGGTCAGTAGAACAACCCTCTCATCAAGTCCTGGAAGTTTCAGTTTAGTAGAATTAGCCATTGCTATGACATTGCTGATATATTATTTCAGAAACGCATCCAGGATTTTTGTTTGAGGGGGGGGGGTTTACTAATTTTTTTTTTTGGGGGGGGGGGTGGGGTACACAAAAAACCTCAAAATGCGCATACAAAATTTGTTTATGTCCATTTTTGTTACGTTTTTACGAGTCAAACAAACATTTTGGGGGGGGGGGTTCAAACCGGGTAACCCCCCCCCCCCCTGGATATGACCTTGTATTGTTTTGATGACCTGTATGCTCATATACTTCCTGAAATTTTCATCTCAATGCTCAGCCTTAAAAGTAGTTGCAATAGAAGTAGCAGTAGTAAATGTAGCAGTGATAGTAGTATTAGCGGTAGTGTGCTCATATAGCCTTTTGGTTAGATGATGCTCCCCTTTAGGTATTCTCTGAAAGTTCCAGCTTAAAACCCAAATCAATTCTTGAGATATGCTCTTTTGACAATAAATATGCACATAGCATCTTTTGATTCTCCTCAATATTGTAACTGGAGTAGCGTGGTAGTGGTAGTTGTAGAAGTAGCGGTAGCATGCAAATATTGACTTTTTGATAATCTTGCTTATTATTTCCTGAAAGTTCCAAATTAATATACTCAGTCATTTTTGAGTTATGTCGCTTTTGAAAATCCAACTACACATAACATGTTTTGATATAGCTCAATACTACCCTCAACATTCCCTGAAACGCTCACCTGAATGCCCTTTGTCTTGTTGGAAAGTAAAGTTCAAACATGTATACCTTTCTCAATAACATATAGTATATGTAAACAATGAATGATATTGCCTAACTTATAACCCTTGCCCTGGGGACTGTGGGGAGGTTGACATCCCCAAAGGCACAATTATTGGACCTTTCAATAATGATGAATAAAATAGCCCTCTTACAATTTTGATCAGATGTATTCTGGGGAATTATGGGTATGGGGGGGGGCTGATTGCCCTCCATTCAATTTTGATTCTTTCCCAATTTTGATCAGATGCATTTGGAGAGAAGAAGATGTCAGGGGGGGGGGGGAGGAGGCTAGTTCCTCTTAATCATGTTTGACTTTTAAAAGGGAACTAGAACTGTAGATTTCCAATCAAATCAGCATCCTCGAAAGTTCAAACAGCCACCCCTTCCATAAAAATTATATATAGGGGAAAACTGGGTACCCTGGGACATGTTCAGCTTCAAGATATATATCTCAGGCACTTTTGACTTGATTTTACTGAATCAACCAGCTCTGAATAGCCTAATCATTTGCCATTTTAATATAACTTTTTCATTTTTTATAATTTATAACAGAGCTTGAGCCCATTTGTTTTCTGAATGCACTGGTTTAGTCCCATAGTACCCATGAGCTGGGAACTATGGGACAGTTGCATGGTACTTTGGGACACAGTTGTAGATACAATTTTAGTTTCAGTTATTAAGAAAGATACAAAACATGTAAAAACTTTTCAGTTTCAAATCAGAAAGGTAGGCACTACAGCAACATAATTTTGCCAGTTTATCTCATTCAACCAAATATCTAGATAGATCAATATAAAAAATAATCTTCTTTGAAACGCGTTCATTCCCACCTCAGAGCCTAGGAATTTGAAGACTTAATTTGACCTCTCCAGTATCCACAAAGGCCTCACCTTTTTCACCAGGGAACACAAACTTCCAAGATGGGAGTTGCCTTTTCAGGAAGTTGACAAAGTGACCATAACCTAGTTCTTCTGGGACCTCATCAGTATAAAATTTTGAACACTTCTTGCCTTTGTACTCTACAAAAACGAAACCACCAGGTTTTATTGCATCTATTTTGTTTTGCTCCATAGCAGCCCTTAGGTCTTCAGATCCGAAATAGTCTTTTGAGTTATTGTCACAAACAGTATCCTGCTCCTCTTCACTTATGTCACTGAGGTTATATATATTTTTGGTCATGCCTTTTTTTTGGCTTGTGTTTTCGATTCTTGCACAAGGATCCTGTCTCCTTTCAGTTTCTGCAGCATGAATAGCATCTTTCACCAGTGTAGATGTAAGTACCTTTGACTGAACAGGTTTTCTGCCTCCCTTCTGATTTGCAGCTTCTCTCTTTGGTAGTGGAGCTATATCTTCTCGTTGAACAAGTAAGGACCTGGATAAATTTTGAAACTGGCAAGACAAGTCACCCAAAACTCTATCAGTCTCTGGCAAATCATCCTCACATGCAATCGACTGTTCCTCTGGTGTAGGAGGAGGTGCTCTACTTTTAGTTTGCAGTGCTGGGAGAGAATCACTTTCTTGCCAGACATCAGTGTCAAAAGGGAAGATACCAGGGTTTGAAAACCCACTGACAATGTTTGTGGGAGTGAATACTTTCCAGAAGGATTTTCCAAGCAACTGACGTATTTCGTACTCAGTCACTGCTCTGCCAGGGTAAGATCTCAGCCACTTCTCAATTGCTTGACACCAGTAAGTTTTTAGAGGGCCATGAGGTTGCAGTTTTGAAGATGTATGTGGTGGAAAGGTAAGTAGATTTATTCCTACTCCTTTAGCATACAACACTGCATCATAACTTGTTTGGCTCTCATGGTTATCATCCATAGAGCTAATGTGTCTATCGCCCTCCTTAAGCTCCTAAATAAATTTAGCGTCCCCCCTTCCCACTCGTTAGGATTACTAACAGCTCGTAAGTATTTGGGTGCCCTATGACACAATGCACTAGACGTGGCCTAAGGTAACGTGAACCAAATGTCTCAGAGTACCCGTTAGGCACTGTTCTAGAAAAAAATTGCTTCTCTACCAGTAGATGTCCAGCGGCGAAATTGAAGAATATACCAACAGAAAGCCAAGAAATCTTAAATAACTTCAAAATCTTGCACACTGAATTTTTTTTTAATGCACAGAAAAACTTCTCACCTGAATAATTCGAAAAAAAATTCATCTAAGAGCCATCATTTTTGTCCAAGGTTTTAGCGATAGATGGCAAACGCAATGCGCCTAGACAACTTTGTTTTATCCCGTATTTTCTGTCGGAAGTGCACATGTTTCAACGTACCCTTGTCCGAACGTACCCACTTCTCCCCTACCCCCAGGGCACAACTTAAAACCCTTACCCCCTGATTCTGGGGGGTTTTGTCAACCCTGAAGGCCTTGTTATATGACCTTTGGACTATTTTTGAACAAATGGTTATCAGAAAATTTCTCTTGGATGCATTTTGGGAAAATATGACGTGGGGAGGGGGTTGCTGCCCTCTGATCACTTTGACTCTTAAAAAGGGCACTAGAACTTCTGACTTCAAATGCAATGAGCCCCCTTTGAATTTTATACAACCACCCATTCTATAAAAACCTTACGCCCACAGGGCTCAACTTACACCCTTTGCCCTGAAGGCTGTGGGGAGAGGGGGGAGGTGTCTTCCTCAAAGGCATAATTTCCAGACCTTTCAACTACGCAAAACAAAATGGCTATCTCAAAATTTTGATTCGGTGTATTTGAAGAAATTATGGGCGTGGGGAAGGAGGGCACTGGTTGCCCTCCAATCACTTTTGACTATTAAAGAGGGCACTAGCCCTTTCAGTTTCCAATCGAATGGTCCCTCTCTGAAGTTTCTACGACAACAAATGGCCATTCCAAATTTCTATCAGATGCATTTTGGGAAAATATGATATGTGTGTCTGTGTTGGGGAGGGTATGTACTCTCCAATTACTTTGACTCTTAAAAAGGGCACTAGAAATTCGTATTACTAATCCAATGAGCCCCCTCCAAAGCTTATACAAACACCCTTTCTATAAGAAAAAACCTTTATGCCCCCAGGGCATAACTTACGACCTTTGCCCTGAGGGCTGTGGGGAGTTGTCCTCTTCAAAGATATAATTTCCGGACCTTTCAACTATGCTGAACAAAATGGCTACCTCAAAATCTTGAATGGATGTGTTTGGGGAAATGATTGGCGGGGGGGGGCTGGTTGCCCTCCAATTACTTATGACTATTAAAAAGCATACTAGAACTTGCAATTTCCAATTGAATGAGCCCCTTTGAAGTTTCTATGTCAACCCCTTCTATGACAATCCCTTCTATACAAAGTGCTTAGGTCTAAACAAAAATATAATAAATATATACATAATACATTGTGCCCATTAGGAAGCGATTTTGTGCTGCCAATGGTATATACCTTTTTGGATTGCCGTTGTTTCTGAAAATAAATAAATACAAATTAAGAAATTGAAAACGGTTCAAAAAAGAAATAAATTTGAAAAATAGCAAAGAAAATGTTCTTAGCGCGCCAGTAGTTGATTGAATACTGATATGGTAGTGCCTGGAGAAATGGGAGCATACTAGTAAAGAGTCCATTGCCTTGTGGGGTGAAACAGCAACTAGGTAGTATTACCCCACTTACCAGGGTAGTATCGTAGGCAGCGCAATAGCGCTGCCTAAGTTAAGAATGATGTTGGCAAAATGTATTATTTTTTTTTTGTTCGTTTTAGACCAGGGTACTTCGTATGGAAGGTGTTGTTGTAGAAACTTGGAAAAGGGCTCATTTCGATTGGAAATTTGAAGGTCTTGTGACCTTTTTAATAGTCAAAAGTGATTGGAAAGCAACTAACAGCCCTACCACGTCCACTATTTACCTAGACACATCCACTCAAAATTTTGAGATAGCCAATCGATTCAATGTAGCTGAAAGATCTAACAATTAAGTATTTTATGAGGACACTCCCCCCACAGTCCTCAGGGCACGGGTTATACTTTATGGCCTGGAAGCATAAAATGGTTTTTATTGAAAGCTTTGTCGTAGAAACTTCAAAAAGGGCTCATTAAATTGGAAATTCAAAGTCCTAGTGCCCTTTCTAATAGTCGAAAGTGATTTGAGGGCAACTAACCCCCCTCTCATGCCCCCCATTTCCCAAAACACTTCCAATCAAAATTTTGAGGTAGCCATTTTGTTTAACGTAGTTGAAAGTTCTGGAAATTAGGTCATTGAGGATGAACCCCCCCTCCCCCTACAGACCTCAGGGCGATGGTTGTAAGTTATGTCCTGGTGGTATATGCGGCTTTTATAGAAAGGGTTGTTGTAAAAACTTCAAAAAGGGATCATTCAATTGAAAATTGAAATGGCTAATGCCCTTTTTAATAGTTGAAAGTGATTGGAGGGCAACTATCCCCCTCTCACGCCCATCATTTCCCCAAACACATGCAATCAAAATTTTGGGATATCGATTTTGTTCAACGCAGTTGAAAATTCTGGAAAGTAGGTCCTTGAGGGTGATAAACCCCTCAGAGCCCTCAGGGCAAGGGTTGTAAGTTATGCCCTGAGGGCATATAAGGTTTTTATAGAAAGTGTTGTCGTAGAAATTTCAAGAAGGACTCATTTGATTGGAAATTGAAAGGGCTTGTGCCCTTTTTAATAGCCGAAAATGATTGGAGGCAGCTACCCCTCTCACACCCACCGTTTCCCAAAGCACATTGAATCAAAATTTCAATACAGCCATTACCTTAAACATATTTGAAAGTATCGTGAAATTGGTCTTTGAAAAATACAGACCCCCAACACCCCTCAGAACTAGTGTTTCAATTTACTTCCTGGGTGCGCGTAAGGTTTTTATAGATAGCGCAACCGTAGAAACTACCAAACGACCTCTTGCGGTTAAAATTTGTAAGGGCTAGTTCCGTTTCTAATAGTCAAAAGTGAATGGAGGGCAACTAACCCCCCTCTCACGCCTAACTATTTCTCCAAACACATGCAATCAAAATTTTGAGATATCCATTTTGTTGAACGCCGTTGAAAGTTTTGGAAATTATGTCTTTGAGGATGACAAACCCCCCGCACCCCTCAGGGCAAGGGTTGTAAGTTATGCCCTTGGGCCATATAAGGTTTTTATAGAAAGCGTTGTTGTAGAAACTTAAAAAAGGTCTCATTCGATTGGAAATTGAAAGGACTAGTGCCCTTTTTAATATTAGAAAGTGACTGGAGGGCAACTAACCTCCCCCCTCACGCCCACCATTTCCCCAAACACATCCAATCAATATTTTGAGATAGTCATTTTTTTCAACGTAGTTGAGAGTTAAAGAAATTAGCTCTTTAGGGATGACGACCTCCCCAGCCCTCAGGGTAAAGGTTGTAAATTATGCACAGGGGGCATATAAAGTTTTTACAGGAAGCAGTGTTGTAGAAACTTAAAAAAGGGCTCATTCGATTGGAAATTGAGAGAGCTAGTGCTCTTTTTAATAGTCGAAAGTAATTGAAGGGCAACAAACCTCCCTCTCATCTCCATTATTTCCCCAAACCCATCCAATCAAAATTTTGAGATAACCATTTTGTTCAACGTAGTTTAAAGTTCTGAAAATTAGGGAATAGATTGCGAGGTGTTAATGTCCCTAGTCAAAATTTGTAATAAGTATTCAATGTATTTTTAGTTCCGTAATTCTTTTTATCTATAAAATTTGGTCTCCTTATGGGGGCACCACTTTTCGGGTTATTAGCGAAGACTTATGTAGAACACCTTGAAAATTGGGCCTCAAATTCATACTTTTTAAAACATGTCTATTGGGGGCGTTACATGGATGACGTAATATCGCTCTGGAATTATGGAGAAAATGAATTCAGGGGCTTTCTAGATCACCTTAATACATATGACCGAAATTTACAATTTACCTTAGAACTCTGAAAATGCAAATAAATTACCGTTTCTGGATGTATTAATTATGCGTAGCATTGATAAACTGGATTTTAGAATTTACAGGAAACCCACACAATATAACAGATATCTACATTTTAAATCTAATCACCCCTACAAGTTAAAAGAGCTGTTGTTACATCTCTTGTCGATCGTACCCTACACATTTGCTCTGAATCTCATATCACAGATTAACTAAATTTTATTAGAGACATACTTTTGGAAACAGTTATCCTATAATACAATTAGCCAAAGATTGGCAAGACACTCCCGTAAAATCAAGGGTCTTTTAACATGTGAAGTTCCCGCCAAGCCCTCATATAATTTACCTTCCATATATTCCAAAAGTCACTACAAGTTTAAAAAAGTGCACACAAAATAATTTTTATGTAGTATTTACTAATAATTTTAAAACCATGAATCTCCTGAACTATGGTAAAGATATTACCTTAAATTACCTTAAATCACAGCTTGGAGTGAAATAAGGACTTTCGATCCTGTTGAATCACTCCTTATAATGACTGTTGTAGTTGGTTAAGTTCTGGTGGAAGATTCTGGTGCTTCCCAGTCAAACTTCCATGGTGTATCTTTCCACTCAGCATCCAGATGGCGTTTGAAAGCATCTGTTGATTCAGCAGCCACAGTGTCCTCCTTGAGGTTATTCCAGAGGTTCTCAATCCGATTCGAGAAGAAATTGCATCTTGCTCCAGTTGTAGCGTGATGTTTGCGGCACTCCGCAAACATCACGATTGGCAAAGATTGGCAAGACACTCCCGTAAAATCAAGGGTCTTTTAACATGTGAAGTTCCCGCCAAGCCCTCATATAATTTACCTTCCATATATTCCAAAAGTCACTACAAGTTTAAAAAAGTGCACACAAAATAATTTTTATGTAGTATTTACTAATAATTTTAAAATCATGAATCTCCTGAACTATGGTAAAGATATTACCTTAAATTACCTTAAATCACAGCTTGGAGTGAAATAAGGACTTTCGATCCTGTTGAATCACTCCTTATGATGACTGTTGTAGTTGGTTAAGTTCTGGTGGAAGATTCTGGTGCTGCCAAACTTCCATGGTGTATCTTTCCACTCAGCATCAAGATGGCGTTTGAAAGCATCTGTTGATTCAGCAGCCACAGTGTCCTCCTTGAGGTTATTCCAGAGGTTCTCAATCCGATTCGAGAAGAAATTGCATCTTGCTCCAGTTGTAGCGTGATGTTTGCGGATTCGTCTAAGGTGTCCTCGTGTTTTGTGGGAGGTGTCGATCTCCAGGATCTCATTTTCTCAATTGGTTGAGAGGAGTTTGTGCGCCTGGATCATGTCTCCACGTTTCCGTCTGTATACTAAGGAGGGGAGGTTGAGTTCCTTCAGCCGTTCACTGTATGTCTTGTTTTCCATGCCGACAATCATCTTAGTGGCCCTTCGTTGGATTTGCTCAAGAACTGCCTTGTCCTTTTTGAATCAAGGGGTGGCCAGTATCGTCCCCACCTCCAGTGTAGGTCTTACTAATCCTTTGTAGAGTTTGGTGATTACATGTTTACTCCTACTGGTGATGATGTGTATGATGATGCCTAGGGCTCTACTAGCATTGGCTGAGATTTTCTGTGAGTGGGAGCTGAATTTCATCCGGGAGACAACAATTATGCTAAGGTCACTCTTCTCCTGGACATCCTCAATTGTGTGGTGACTTCCAGAATTTTGGGTCATGAGGTACTGATGTTTGGGGTTTTTGTGTCTGAACTGTATGACCTTGCATTTTTCTGCGTTGAATTCCAGCAGCCATCTTTTGACCCAGGAGCACATGTGGTTGATTGGATGGAAGAAGAGGTGTTGGCAGGACCTATGAGTTTCAAATCATCCGCATATAGGGTGGTTTTGTTGCTGGTGATGACGGGTAGCTCATTTATGTAGATGTTGAACAGGGTGGGGCCCAGGACGCTGCCCTGGGGAACCCCACTAGTGACTTTGATTTCGTCAGAAAGGACATGGCTGTTTGGTCCAGTTATCACTTTCACTTGCTGTGTTCTGTCCCTCAGAAAGTCCTCTGTCCAACTGACCACTTGTGGACTAACAGATAGAGTAAGTAGCCTGTGAATGAGGTATCGGTGACAAACCTTGTCACCGATAACCCCAGTTACACGCCAAAGAGGGGTTTATCAAATACCATGTGACTGTGACAGCTACTATGTTGTTAGAACCCATCAAAATTTAGAAAAACGCCTACACCAACACAAAGATGACATTACTAAAGCCTTAAATTCTAATAGTACAAATATTTCTTTTGATTCTGCTTTAAACAGTCATATCTATGATAGCCCTAGCCATAAAATGCTTTTTGAAGATACTTGAATTATTAGCAATGATTTAGGCATAAAACAGGTTGTTTGAGAGGCAATTGAAATTAAGATCAAAATAAATAGTAATATTTCTTCAAATAGGGATTTGGGGGAATATTCGCTTAATGCCTTATATACAAATTTAATTAGAAATCATTTAACTAACTATATTAAAAAAAAACAGTAAACAATTCCACTCAACCTGTTACGGATAGACCTTCTAGGCTGGCTGCCAAAAAGGCAAGATTAGCTTTAAGATCTTGTCTGTAAGTGTTTTTTATTCCATTTGAATGTACTGTCTTTTTTCACTTCGCTTGGTGTACCAGTCCTGGTTGAACTTCTTTGAAGTAATGACGCTAGGGCAGTTTTAAAAATTTGTAATTTTTTTTTCAGTTTTAATGATTGAATATTAATGTGTTTCTTTGATATTGGTTTTTTCTTCGTTTGTTTTGCTGAGGACGGCCCTTGGATATAGGGTCGGTTTATTCATTTTAAGTTGCATTCCCCTGTCTTATATAAAAGTTTTCCTGTTTTCACTTTTAAAAGTGAAATGTTTACACTTTTATAACTTTAAGAAATCAAATATTAATTAAGATTTTCAGCAATAAATATCAGCATACGTATATTAAACTTATGCCCTAAGGGCATGTATGGTTCTTATGAAAGGGATGCTCGTATAAACTTCATAGAGGGCTCATTTGATTGGAAATTGAAAGTTCTAGTTCACTCTTTTAGAGTGAAGAGATTTAAGGGCAGCTAGCCCCCCCATGTGATTTTTTCCACAAACCCATCCGCTAGAAATTTTGAGATAGCCAGTTTTTTTGAAAATTGTTAAAAAATTAGATAACAAAAACTCCGGTGTCAACACAACCCCCCCAGGGCCTAAGGAGTAGGCATTGTAAGTATTGTCCTGGGGGCATGCACAATTCATATGAAAGGGATGCTTGTATAAACTTTAGAGAGGGCTCATTTGATTGGAAATTGAAAGTTCTAGTTCACTTTTTAAGAGTCAAAAGATATCCGAGGGCAACTACATGTTTTTCAGTAAATTCATTTGAATTTTTTCAGTGAAATACAAATTATATTCTGGCTTTCAAAAAGCATGTGATTTAGAACCCTAGTCATGTTAATTTCTGCTCATTTTGAGTTTGAGTCTGTTATGTATTTTAATTTCTGTTTGTTTTGGGTTTCATTTATTTATTGATTCTGAATTGTGATAGTTGTATGCTTGGTACATTATTTGATTGTATTTTTGTTCATTTTTGGTTTAATGGAGTTCTTTACTTTTTTTGAAAAACTTATTTTGTGGAAAAGGTTTTTTTTAAATTAATTATTAGTAAAGATGGTGGATGCGGAGACAATGTAAAAAGTAGAACAGCCAAGGTGCAGAACTTTTTTGTAATTGAAAAATTTTGGAAGAATATATTGGAAGCCAGTAGTGACAGTGGTGAAGTATTGCGCTGAAACACGGCTTTGAAAGGCTAAAGAGGACATGTGTACTGGTTTGGCGAAGCCTACATATCAAAAGTTGCTGACTCAAATCCAAATTTATTGAGATAGGTAGTACAACTATCTTCAAAGAATTTTGCCAGTCTTATGAGTAGGAAAGCACTGGAGGTAGGGACTTGAATATACCTCTCCAGGCACAAAACTTAGATTTGTATTCAGTCTTGAAAGTTTCATTCACAGGCACTAGAATCTCTGAGGCAGTGATAAGCTGATAAGCTGCCGCTTTGACCTTTGCAAACACTATTAAGAAAATTTAGTGCATAGAGTTTAATTAACCTTCTGAGGGCGCAAAGTTTTTCTTTGTGAAATCCTTTGTCTTTGTGACATTTTCTTGTCTCTGTGTAAATATTGTGACAATATATTTTGTCTTTTTGACAGTTTTATTGTCAGAAGGAATCATTGCTCCTACTTGATGGAAATGCCAAAATAAATCATAAGTTTTTTCTTTGGGTGCAAAGTTTTTTCTTTGTGAAGTCCTTTGTCTTTGTAACAATTGTTTTGGTTTTGTGTGATAATTTGTTTTGTCTTTGTGACAATATTATTGTCAGAGGGAATCATTGCTCCTACCTGATGGAAATACCAAAACAAATTTAAAATTTTTCCTTTGGGTGCAAAGTTTTTTCTTTGTGAAGTCCTTTGTCTTTGTAACAATTGTTTAGTTCCTGTGTGATAATTTGTTTTGTCTTTGGGACAATGTTATTCTCAGAGGGAATCATTGCTTCTACCTGCTGGAAATACCCAAATAAAGTATAAATCTAATATTTTGTACAATAATATGTTTTTCCTGAAGAGAAAGTAGGCATATGGTTGAACCTTCCCCCTCTGTAGGGGAAATGGTTAGTTGATGTGCATGTATGGTGATGTTGATTCATCATAGAGAAACTTTAATCTATATACGCAATTTATAAGTAGATCCTACTTTCCCCTAACCAACCTTTTTCTAACTCTGCTCTTTAAAGAAAAAGTTCAATTGAAAAGCTTTTTCTTCTTAAAAAAGAACCATTTCTCTGCCAAATCCTGCATTAAAAAAATAACTATCCATTAACTTGTTTCACTCTCAGGGAATGGTTTTGTTTTTCCTGTCCTCACTAGCTGCTAATTGACCATTCAACCCAGATAATTTTCCCTGCGTTCTGGGAATTTCAAACTTGTTCATTGCTAAGGGCCATACTAAGCATACTCACAAAACCAACAGAAGTGGGACATATCCCCTGCAGCTCCATGATCATGTACCCTAAATTATTCGTTCTTCATACCCTAAATTATTCGTTCTTCATAGACACATTTTAGTAGAAGAGATTGGCATGCTGTAGGGGTGCCGGTTGGGTGGGATGGGGTAATGGCTCCTTTAGATTTGGAAAAATAGTTTTTCGTATTTTCATTGAAAGATACAAAATGTATCAAAGCTGCTTACTTCCTCCTATATTTTTTAAATACGTATTTCTGAATATGTATTTTAAAAATTGGAAAAAAAAATCCTTGTCCTTCCCTTCCCATCTAAGCTTTATTTAATTGGTGTCCCTTATATATTGGATCAGGTTAACATTGGAATTGTATCAAGAATTTAAATCTTTATGACTGGAGATACAAACTAGGCATGGGCGTAGGGAACGGGGGGCAGGGGAGGGCAGCTGCCCCCCCCCCCCAAACTTCAAATTTACGCTAAACATTAACGAGAACTTCTCGTATATTGGAATTTTTTGTTGGATGTTATCTGGTAAATGGTTAAAAAAGCTGGAGACAAACAGAAATTTCCAAATATCGCTTGCGATATCAACATTTACGTTTCGATCTTCAATATTGATTTTCGGTCCGATATATAGATGGGAGATTGGCCCACGATCGGCTGATTTTGACTTGTTTAATTCTCTATGAGTTGATTCAAGCGATAAGAAGTTGTTGAGCATGCCAAAGCAAAAGTAACTCATTCAACACCACCCTTGAAAGGCAATTAGAAATACTCCGCTATTTTTCCACCTGGATGCCTCTCTATCCAAGTAGTCAAGAATACCAAACCGTGGCCACTGCGGTACAGTTTCGGCCGTCTTTGGCTCACGTTGTGCCACTGAATAAAGAAAAAGGAAAGTAACCAGGGGAACATTAAAGCTTGTTTTTCAGCTATAAAATTAAAAAAGAATATGGTCAGCATAAAAAATTACAAAATGAATTTCATTAAGGTTTAAAAAAAAACTGAAGAGTATTAATTTCTAAGTATACATTGACTGATCAACATCAAAAGTAAGCCGCTCCGCTAATCTTGGTGTTCTACCTGTCAGTGGTGGCAGTTTTATTTTAACTTCTGTCTTTAAGACAATATACATCTCGTCAGTTAGCGCAAAGTCTCTTGCTCCAGTCTCCTTCCAAAAGTGGACCTTAAGTTCTTCAGTTGCTACTTTTTCAAATGTCTTTTGGTCTGAAAATGTGTTTATATAGGCCTCGCTCCAAGTGGTCAAAGAAAGCCCCTACACTGTGACGGTTGAAAGCAGTTGTCCGTCATAGGCTTGTACTTTCTGGCGTTTTTACTGATAAGGCAATCCATAAAACAACGGTACCAATCTTTACCTGTAATTCCTCCACTGTCTCCACTGCCTTTGCATTTCCGTTATCCGGTAGGCCTACTTTTATACTCTTAATAATGGCATAAGTGTAGACAAATTTACACGCTTCCATGGGAATACAGTCGAAAGCATATCAGCTATCGTTTTCAAGTAAGTTTTTAGTCCTTTTTTTTGTTCCTCTGTAAATATTTATCATGTGTTGTAACAGGGTGTAAGGAAACTTAGGTCCAGAGTTTTTAGAGGGATATTTAGCTTCTCAACTTTTTTTTATGTAGTCTTGCAGCGTTCCTCTAGGGACAGCCATGGCACTTCTATAGAATCCAACTGACTTCTTGTAGAATAAGACAGAAACAACTACTATTTTATTTTCTTCTGGATCACAGCCACCTTTCTTTCTTTTCTCTTCTGTTTTACTTTTAAGCATTTTTTCTTGAATGAAATTTAACAGGAAAAAATGGAACTTAATTTCACCTACTGTTCTGAGAGGATTAAACAACGACAGAATTAACACAGTTTTGGGTTTTAAGCTTGCCCTCAACCTTTAAATATGCTGTTTACACAGCCTTTACAAGCATAGCCCACCTTTGGACACCTTGGTAGGGCATGCGGAATTTACCCCAGGTATTGTGGCCGAACATGGGAGTTTGCTATCCCGCAGGATGAAAAAATACTAACAGCAAAATGGCAGGCACGTCTTGGAAGCTGGCAAAAACAGGCAAATAATAAGAGAATACAGTGTGAGTTTTCAACGCGAGTTTTCTAGTATTCGTAATTAGGCATAGGCTTTCAAACAAAATTGAACAAAATTCCAGAGTTAATCACCTTAAAACCTGATCCAATCTGATATTTTTGGTAGAAGTATTAATTAAGGTCAGACATTTTAAAAACATAAACTGCCATCTGTCAGAGCTTTTATAATCCACCCGAAGCCCCATAGGTTCTTATATTGAAACCGTTTGCTTTGGCTAAACGTGGGCCAGTCTCCCCTATACCAATTTTGATATTTAATTTTGCACACCTATAAACTTTTGAACTGAATTCTTAGAAGAAGCTGTTATCTAACCATAATTTGATTTGTGTCAAATCGCTTATATGGTGTTTATATTTTCTGGAAATTGGAAGTTGGATAGTGGGTCTCTTATATTACACTGTTGCAGGAAAAGTAGAACATGGAAAATGTTAAAGGCCGAGTTTTAGAGAAATATAGAATGACTAGTTTCTAAAGACCTTTATTCAAAGGACCTTGGGAAGTATTAGTAAGACCCCTCCCTCCCCCCTCCATCACAGAAGCGGCTGCCCCCCTCTACACAAGATGCTGCCTACGCCCATGAAACTAGGTCCATGACAACATGGCAAAATTGAAGCCTTTTTTTGTATTACAAAACCTTGCTTAACATAACGTGGCTGGGCTGACTTGACCACATTGCTGTATTCTTTTTTTTTAATTTTATTTGTAGGTTTGGTTCCCCCGTATAAATTCCTGCAGATTTTTTGCCTTTGCTCTCTCCCAAAAATAGTATTTTTTGTTTTTCTTAATAGTTCCACCATCTTTTTTTTCTTTTCCCATATTATTTTGTTCAATGCTTTATTTAATTTTTTTTTGTACCTGAGTTAGATTCCAGTCATAGTTTGGCGTATTTTGTATTTCGAAAGAAATTGAAAAAATTTGCGTATTGCGATATTTTGAAAAAATTATAATACAATGGGGTGGAAGCATGTCGTAAGGAACGATTAAAGGGAAATTGTAACTTCTTGCGAGGGTGTAAAGAGGAAGGCTTTGAATAAATTGGGATGGAGGAGGAGTGTGCGTAGCTTTGTTGGCCTCAATTGCCTTGGTATTGCAGTAAGTTGTTAGTAGTAGTAGTATAATACCTTTTGTTGACAAATCTCTGCTTTTTATGACATTTTTTATTTCACATTTAACCCATTGAGTAAATACAATCAAAACTAACTTTAATGGAGTGTCTTTTTATAGAGAAGTTTCTAAGAGATGGGCATAGAAATGCCAAGACAAAGTGGTTTTAAAGATAGACGAAACGAATGAGAGTAAACCCTCAACATCTGACACTAAACATGACAACACTGTGACTGACTCCACTTCAGTGTACCCTTGACAATGGGCCTGTGTGGATATAGCTTGCGAATACGTTTTTTTGCCTTCTTATGTATTGGACTCTCTGTCCTGGGTATCCTGATTGGGTCTTATTGTGGTGACAGATATTGCTCCAAAAGTGATTTAAAGGTATGTTTACAGAAGTTGAAACCCGATTTATGTTGTAGATTGTGTTTGGTGTAGCAGGATGATACATATTCAGACCTTAAAAAATGAAAAATTGTTTTAAACAAATGCATGGTTTCTATTTGTAGTAGCTATTCAATAATTTGTTTCAATTCGTGTTACCTTGAACTGTTTTAAGAAATATATATATCATACTGTTTTTCATCCTTTTATTGTTTATGGCTGCTTTATTGTTTTTATTGTTTATGGCTGCTTTTATTGTTTATGGCTGCTTTTATTGTTTATGGCTGCTTTATTTATGCATCTAATTTTTCTTTAAATACTAAAAGACTGCAGATTCTTCAGAATAAGGCGCTTCGAGAACTGGGTGAGTTTGTTCAGTATGAGCACACGCGTGAATGTTTTATGAGTTTTAGAATTTTAAATATTCATCAGGTGAAGGACCATCAGGCGGGAGTCTTTACTTACCAAGTGCTTAATAGATTATCTCCTGAATATTTTAGAGATATTTTAAGTTTAATTCTGATTATCATCATCATAGGACTAGAGGTCGTGGAAGCTTAGTCTCAGAAGTAAGGAGTACGAGTCGATCCAGTTTTGTAATTAAAAATTATGCAGTTAATTTGTGGAATGGTTTCCCGGAGACCATTAGGGAGTCAGAAAACCAGTTTCAGTTTAAAATTAGACTAAAAAAGATTTTGTTGGATGGGAATTAAATAATTTTGATTGTTGTTTGTTAGGTTTTTTTTCAGGAGAGATAAATAGTATTGAATGGAATGAAAAGAAAAGGAAGAGTGAATGAGTTTGGTTTATGATGAAAGATTGTGTAATGCTGCTCAAGCCACAATAGTGGCTTAATAAAACGTCATGCGCTCTTACCATTTCTACGTTTGTTCATAATGTTATTTAAAAAATGTGGTAAGTGCCAGTTAAGTATGGTGTAATTAGTAGTTGTAAATAAAAGTCATCTCATCTCAATTAAAATCCGAAATTTAACCAGCAGCATACCGAAAGTTTCGCTTCCAAGGGTATGTTAGTAAATAACGACAGCAAAAAAAGTAAATGAAAAGAACTTATTAAAAATTAGGGGGTACAATTAAGTAGTGAGGTAAACTCACACTTGCAACTAGATTCGTTCATGATATTTTATTTCATAACCTGGAAAGATGTTACATTTCTTTTTTTTTTTAATAAATAAATTTAGACAAATTGAATAAATATGAACAGAACATTAAATTGCTAATCCTATACAGTCTATTTAAAAGACATGCTTGTCCAGCAGCTCCATATGTAACTCAGATTTAAAATGATCAAATATAATAACCAGAGCCCTCACTTTATAGTTACAGCCAGAAGAGCTATTTATCAATGTCTTTTCGGGGGGGTGGGGAATCTAATTTACCAACTAGATAATCTTCTGTTTTTTTATCAGCTCAGAGTATTTCTGTAAATACAGTAAAAGTGACAAAATTACAGTGAAATAATAGTAAAATCTTTAGTATGAAGTCAAATAAAGTGAAATGAAATAGTAAAATTACTATTTAGTAAAAAATAGTAAAATGGTATTTATTTCAATAAAGTTAAATAAATTTGTAAAATATTTAGTAATATATTCGTACCCCCTGTTTTTTTTATCAGCCGTTCAGGAATGAATATCAAAATACTCACTCTGCATTAGTTAGTATTTTTTAGCAATCCTGGTTGCTATGGTAATTTTACCAACTAGATAATCTTTTTTTTATCAGCTCAGATTCTTTCTGTAAATGCAGTAAAAGTGGCAAAAGTGCAGTAAAAGTGGTAAAAGTGAAATAATAGTAAAATCGTGGTACTTTCTTTCTCAATATTTGGGTTTTAAATTTTTTACTGACTAAAAAATTACCAGTTAGAAACTAAAATTCTTATGAGACATGGTTTTCTAGCAACCTTAACACAAATATGAAGTCATCAAAATGACTCTCACTTTTAGTCATGACTGTTGAAGTTTCAATTGGGTAGTGAGAGAGGCAACCACTTTTACTAACTAGCATGTCCATTCTCTGGTGGGTACTTGTGTGTTATACGCCACTCAAGTGCTTCATTTAATTAGAACCTGTTTCTTTGACGCTCATTCATAACGAAATATCACAAAATATGATGAAAATATAATACTTTAGAAACGAATTTAGGCTATATATTTGCACATTAGGCTGGGTGGGGGTAAAGTAAAGCGGGTCTGCATGCAAAATGTGTTAGGTACAATTATTGTGCATATTATGAAGTAAGATTTGTTTTCTAACTTCAAACTGTCCAAATACTTTACCACCACCCCTCCCCGCCCCCCGTGTGTGTAAATATATAGCCCAAATTATATATTTCCCATCTATTCTGTCACTTGTCTTTGTCTTGTCTCAAACTTAGCTGAAAGAAATTAATGGAGAAACCGGTCTGTTCTCGAGATTTACACAGCGCAAACTTGATCGAGTGGCGTAGGCGTATAATGCACAAATACCCTCTGGTGAATGCAGGAGTGAACTTGTGGGACCATTACTAGAAAATCATCATAGCCTCTAGATCAATAGCCATGATAACGTACTTAAAGACTTATCCACAGTCATTCCTACTTAAAGACCTATCCACAGTCATCCCCCCTGAACAAAAACTTTGATATCCCTGCCCAACTTAAACTGGATTCCTGACTGTTCCTCTGAACTCTTTTCCCTGATCCTACCTTTAAGAGGGGGAGGAGTCAGCCAGTTTTTGAATTTATTTCTAGGATAATCCAGAAACATGTGGAACAGTTTGTCTGCTTAGTTTCCCTGGAATGGATAACCAGTAAATCCGGAAATTTTAACCACGTTCTGCATTGCTTACATTAAGCTTGGTTCTGGCAAGTATGTATTAGCCGGAATGATAAAGCAACTCTGGCGATAGGAGTTACAGGAAAAATTAGCAAGAACATAAGGCATTTCAGGTTTTATAAAGCATTGGGCTTGGAGCTTTTAATACAAGTTTTATTTTAGGCAAAAAATACAGGATCCAGGGGCGTCACGTACGTTGCGGAACACTCCTCCCAATGTTTTAGCCAATCCGTAAAATAGTGGCGCAATTAAAAACCTTTGATTTTTTCTAGTATAGTTTAGCAAACATAATGTTGACTTTTGGGGAATAAGTCAACATTAGATTACACAAATCTTTATTAGCTGTTGTTGTCTAAAGGTAATTCTTCACTAATTTGAGTATTGAGATAAACTATTCATTACCGTACTGGCAATTGAAAGAGTCCTATCAATCTCTGGAATTTTTATTACAAGTATTCTTGAGCATGCGTTGGGAAAATAAGTGGTTTTTCTGATGTTTAAAAATATTATAAGATACTGGCAAAGTGTGAATAGAAACGGCTTGGGTATTTCCACTTGTGAAGTGACACGTATCATATGTGGGTAAAGCATTGCAATAGGTGCAATCAAGGCCGTATCCACGGGGGGGATTAGGGGCGTTTGACCCCCCCATCTTCTTCTCTGAAATGTTTATCTGGCTCATAAAAAAACGTAACAAAAATGAAGTTGTATAAATTTTGATGCGTTTTTTTTAACCCCCCTCCCGCCCCGAAAAAAATCCTGGATACGGCCCTGTGTGCAATAATAGAATCTTGGTTGCCTCTTTGCCATTATCTGATAAATAGACAAAGACCTAGTTAGGCAACAGGAAGTAACTAAAAAAAAAATCAAAGAAGAAAAAAAATAATAACAAATTTTTAATATGTATTCTTGTGAGGATTAGAGAAAGAATTATTTGCCCCTTTCACTCCAAACAAAAACTCGAGAAAAAATTAGAATAAAGGTTCCTTAAACCCCTTCCCCACCCAACAGAAATGTGTATCCTGAAAGTTACAAAAGCCACCCTTGACATAAAATAGGGTAAATTGCTAAAACTACGCATAAAATTCGTCACCTCTTAACTAAACCTACTGACTATGCAATCTCCATGTTGGGAAGCCCTTGCTTCCCTTCGGCCTTTACACATAAAAACGATAAAATGTTCCGAGGCAACATCCGAGGCCTGTACCGAGGCCGCATCCAGGATTTTTTTTTTTGCGAGGGGCAGGGTTTAAAAATCAGCTTCAAAAACTTATTTATATGCATTTTTGTTACGTTTCCACGAGTCGGGCATAAATTTTAGGGAGGGGGGTTCAAGTGCCTCGTTCCCTTGGTACATATTTAGAAATAATTAAAATCGTAGGGATTAATATGAGTAAGGAAAAACAGCTTTGCTATTTATACATTTCTACATGCAAAGTAATAAGTATAATCTAGAGTAATGGTAATGGGCCGCATTCATATAAGCTTCGGTCGCACTCTTTAAACTTAGTGATTTAGGATTAAGAGCTGATATGACTTATAAAATTCGTTTTTTTTTCTTTGGTTAATATTGTTTTAAATTGTCCTATTGAGCGTATCAGCTTGTTTCTCAGTGTTCTCTCTAGGGTTGTTATCTCCGTACTGGAATGAAAATTCCCATAAATCAAGCTTGTCAGATAACTAAAAAAGATTCTAGACTTACTACCGATATGCTGACCGACAAAATATTCACCAAATGCTTCAAGTTGCAGACACTATAAAAAAAACTATAATAAAGATAACTATACAAACCTGGTGGCTCGTGGCCACGGAATTCAGGCCAACTGCCCTGGAGCAACCTGGGCAGTTGACCTGAATTCCGTGGCCCGGGAGCCTTTTTTGTTTATATTTGAGTTGGGAGGGGTTTGTTGTAATTAATTTTGACCCGGGCACCACCAACTCTAGGAACGGCTCTGTTCCTGGGCACCAAACTACTCAGATCTTGCTTCTCTATTAAAATACTAAAAGGTTTATTTGTCCTAGGCTTTAGTGATCAGGCGTGTATGTGAAAGCTTCATAAAAACTAGCTTAAAAGCTATAATCAGCTTAAAATGTATTTGCAGACACTATAAGAAAAATGGAGAGGGATAGAGATTAAGAGTGGAAACAAGGCAATGAATATATAGGAGGATGAGAGAGAGAAGTATGAGATCAAGAGAGAACGTAAGAGAATCTCTAACCTCCTTTCATGCGAACTGATTGGTAACCTCCCCAGCCTCTTGGATGATGTTAAAGTGGCTCAGTGTGCTTTGGTTATATGTTGCAGTCTGGTTACTCTTCTTCCATTATATTGAGAATTTCAGATTATCCTCTTACTCGGTGTTTGTTCTAATGTTAGATTCTGCATACTTGTCTCAAGTAGCTCTGTTTGAAGAGTCGAGCTTGTGAGACAACTTTTTGAGTTTGAAGTAATTTGCTGACCTTGTCGTGATAGACGTCTGCTACCGTTAGTGTTTTTTTCTACCTCATGTTGTAGATCTTCAATTATTTATAATTTTTTGACAGACATATTCTTCGTAGAATCCATCAAACTAGAAACACCATGGAAAAATAAAACAGAAACAGAGAAGGAGGTTTTGATAAAGAGATACAGAGTGTGAGAATGAATGAGTATGAGAAAAGTGTAGGTTCAAGAGAGTGACAGATAGAGGGATCCTCTGTATTAATTTCGTGTAAACTAATTAATAAACTCCCTCCCCGGGATAGTATTAGATGGTGCTTGCTTACCTTAGGGTAGGTCGAATGTTTGTCCTCTCACAGGGAAACCTAAAAGGGCGACATTTGCCTTTCTCAGAGATGGTGAATTAGACTCTCAAATGCTAAAAGACATTTTCTTGCGATCTTGTTGGTGAATACTCATTTGAAAGACGCTGACGACCAAAAGTCTGTTGCCGCGTTCAGCAATTGTCGGCAGAAACAACCATTAGATGAAATTCTTATTCGGAGATATAGAGATACCGAATTGACCTGATCTATAATTACTCTTTTATGGAGTTGTTGGAATATGTGTCTTCTTTTCTCTCTAGTTATATAGCTGGGCAGTTCCAAACATTAGAAATATAACAATAAAAGTGTAAAATTGGCAACATTGAAGGAGGAATTAGTAATATTTGGAGACCATATTTTTGAATTGTCACTATTAAAGGCTCGAAGACTTGAGTTATATACCTCGTTTGCATAAATTTGTAATAAAAAAAGCAAATAGACATCGAATTACTGTTGGCAATAGTTGGCAGTTGGCAGTTGTTGGCAGTATAGCCTGAGGTAAAGGAGTCTGGCTCCAACCATTAAGAAATTTGGAATATTAATCACATAAAATAATAACTATTTTTTGTTTGTTCTACTTTTATTTTCAATTTTTTTTAATGTAAATGCTTTTTATGGAGTGTTTGAAGCTGAGGGATCTGTTTTATTTCAACATCATGTTGTTTAAAGGTATTTTTTTATATGTTTTTGTTTCAGGCTAGCTGGATGGCAAGTATGTCCAGAAATTCAAAAAGTCTCGTAAATTCTCTTGAATTTAATTCAGATGTCGCTTTTTTAAATATTTGCGATGTGGAAAATGTAAATTTTAGCATAAAAGGAAACGACGTTATGGTTTTTCTTCATATTCAAAAAACTGGAGGGACTCAGTAAGTATTTCAATGTAAGTTTGAATTTTCAGTCTTTTTGATAAAGAAAACTTTATCATTGAAATTACTACTATCTGTTTAACTATACATTCGATTTCGACTTATTATATCTTAATGTACCAAGGACATCAACATTGAAACTGTAAGCTTTTTGAACATATTTTAGCTATGCTAATCCCTGAAAACCGTATTTTCCTTTGGGTATTTTAGCTTCCCGAAGCTTTTCAGGCAGTGTCAAATTTTCGTCAGCATTGCCATGTTGAACCGTGAAAATAAATAAGCAAAATTATTTAGTTAAATTCGACAACGCTTTTTGTCCGTAGAACTTCAAATTTTAACAATCTGTCATTCCCAAAGACAAATATGCCCTAAAAGGTTGTTAGGTACCTTGTTTTTAAAATTTTTTTTTCTTATTTTTCGCCCACATCTTTTTTTTTCTTTTTTTTCACCGCTACTACCAAGTAAATTTATAACAACGAATGGAGGTCTTTTCCCTTGAAATTGACTTCCCGGTTTTTCCTTATTCTTCAGAGTACTTTTTTTTGTGGACGTGCCTCTTTGTCACCTAGATTTGCCCTTGATTTGCCCTTGATTCCAATTCTATTTCACTCCAAGGTTTGAATGCTTGGAAAGTTTAATGGGAGCGTAACTCAGAAAAGTTTCAGGGACAAAGCCTTTTTTTGGCATCCACTACTACCAAGAAATGCATAACAACAAATGGAGCTCAATTTTTAAGGAAAAATACTTCAATATGCAGTTAGAGAGTTTTACACTAAGCCGGCGCTAAGTTTGAAAATAAGAAACGTGTGTGAAAAATCAGCAGAAACTAAGCGAAAAAACTACCAAAATGGAGGTCTAGAAATTGTAACTTTTCTGGTTGATATAGCAAAGGAAAAACACTGGCTTAAATCTAAGCTATGCAGTATTATGGATGTTACTAAAATTTAAACATTAAACATGTAAGCAGGCGTCAAGTTTGAAAATAAGGAAGGTATGTGAAACATCAGCATAAAATAAGCGAAAAAAACTATCAAATTGGAGCTCTAGAAATTGTAACTTTCCTGATTGCTATAACAAAGGAAAAACACTGGCATAAATCTAAGCTATGCATCATTATGGATGTTATTAAAATTATTCAAAATTAAAAACGTAAAATAATTAGTTAAGTGACACCTACAAAATCATCATTTTAGAAAGACAAATTAGGCTATCGTATTCTTTTATATTCATTCCTGTAGTTGACTATTGACATATCAATAGAATCCTTATTTTCTTCTGATCCAAACAATGTCAGTTTTGTTAACTTAATTTTTATTTTTTCCTACTAGACTGTATTTCTTCAGTAGCCCTATTGAACATAACGGTTGTACTATCCTATTGATTGTTATATTGCTCAACAATCCCATGCAAATAAATTGGGTGTTACAACTGTTTGGTTGAGCTCGTTTGTAAACAAGAAAAGTTTCTGTTTGTTTATTTTTCGATTCAGCGTGGCAACAATGGAGAGAATTCAAGCAATGAAAAAATCGTAATAATTGTATAACAACCAAAAGAAAAATCAAAGAAAATCCCGGGTTTTCAGGTATGAATAGACTTAAGAGGGTAAAAAATGTTTTAATTTTGATGTCCTTGATACTGAAAGACACTTATGGTTGTGCATAGAAAGTTTCCGCTTTACCAATTAAAACAATCAGATTGCATTTACACTGTCCTTGGTACTTCAATATTAGCAGACTTTTTATATATTTTAAAATAAATCTATTAATATGTTTGTAACATAATAATATAAAAGTGAAAAAAAGGTAAAGAATAGCCATTGGACTTTACAGCCAGGAAGTGCAATGGAGGGTTAGGGGCCAGTATTCCTGTGCTTTTGCACACCCTTCCTGTTAACCTTTCTCAGATTTTACCAGGTACGCCTCTGGGTTGGGTGGACTCTGGCTGAGCTTACAGAGATACCACTGACCCCCAGTTCAAACCAACTTGATCCCCTGTCCTATTGGAAAAAGGGTCTCAAGTCAAGCGCGCTAACCACTTAGGCCGTAAGTACCTTGAGGTATACCCGTTTACCTCAAGGTAAAGTTTCTCAAGGTGCACATTTAGAGGTGTCGACAATTCACAATTAATGATTTACTTGAAACAGCCGAGATCGAACCTCAGCCCCGAAATTTTCCAGGTGCGGCTGTATCCACTACGCTGTTACAGAAGTATTGTACAGACTACCTTGTAGTAGAGTGTGTAACAAATATTGCATATTAACATAATACAAGAGAGAGGAAATTTAGGGGTCATAGGGTTAACCCAGTCCCTTGTCCGATGTTTGGGGAAGATGATGAGGATATTTTTCATTTTTGGGGAATGGTAAAGAATTGGCGAATCTGAGAAATGAGTGTTTTTCGTTATATTGGTAGATAGAAGGTGGGTGAAAGGGATTGTAGGATCACGAGTTAAAATAACATTAAGGAATTTGGCTAAGTATGTTGATGAGGGGCTGATACATCGTGAAAGATGTATCCCTTTATAAATATTTTCTTGAAGATTCATATATAAATCGTACGTTTTTTTTAGATTTATTTGTGTTTTTTTGTTGGTTTTGTTATGTTTATGTTCTGTTTTTATTTTCCTATGGCCCGATGGCTTTTTTTGTAAATACATACATGCTAATATAATAAATTGTGTAGGAAATCAATGTGTATATGTGCACTTGTTCGTTCGCACTCAGGAATAAACTAAATTGATCAAGCGATAAACATGAACTTTTATGCAGAATTATACTGAACCATAAGAGACAAAATAGATTGTACAGTCTGAAAAATATAGACAGAAAGAGAAAATGTGATGTCTGGGTAACAAATGTACTGAGGGAGGTTGAAAAGAAAAATTGGTGAAGCCAGTTTTTATCTGTTGTATTAGTATGATTATGTTAATTTAAATCAGTTATCAGGTAATATAAGGATATAATAATATAATAAAAAGTAATATAATATTATTAATGTATAAATAATAAACTCGTGTTATAAGTTTAATATGTGTAATTAATTCAGCGATATAATAAAATACTAATCTAGGTGTTAAAAAATAATTTAAATTTGTTTTGCATATTACGATACTATATATTTGTTTTGTGTGTGGAACGATGATCGAAATTAGAATAAAAAACAAACAGGAATGATGCAAGTTAAAATTAGGGTAGGGGAGGGCGCAAATACCCAATCTGCATTATCCCCTGGTGTGGTGGCCCGTAATAGAATTCAGCTCAATTAGAAGAAGAATGAATGAAAGAAGAAATTATAAGTGTATGAATGATATTTCTTAGCTTTAGAACAAGACTCAGAATAATACAAAATAATTTTCAAATCCATCTTTGCTGTCCTATTCACTTAAACAGCACTATTTAACTTCAGAACACCACAAAAAAGTTTTCGTAGATTCGTCTTTGGGTCCATCTTTCTGGAGGAGAAGGAAACGCCAAAATTTTGCTGATGTATGTACCTAGTCACCTAAAAACTATCCTATTCTTAAACATATAAATCTGTATTCTATTTTTCCTTAAAAATATGTGGCGAGCCCCCCTTTCAGAAAAATACTCTTACTCCTCGTAACATCTTGCTACCTGTGAATATCTGTGGCGATCAGTTTTCTGTCAGTTGGTGACCTTTAGAAAACTAGATGTTTCCAATTAATTCTTCTCTTCATATAGTATAACATTGATTTTTTCACATTAAATTTAGCAACTTAGAAACTGTCGTTGTTAAAAGAATTATTTTGTACTTAAGTTATTTTGATTTTGCATGATGGGGCTATATTGGTGGCCCTCAAGTGCTTTCTTTACACAGGTCGTTTGCCTATAACAAAGGGGCTTCTCGGGAATTTACCTCCTCTTTCCTGGGGGCTACGGTCAGAATTCCTAATGAACCCTCCGCTAAAATATTACGTGTTTGGAATTGACAAAAAAAGAAGAAAATAACATACGGCTGTGTCCGCGGAACATTTCCAAGTTGCGCTGCTATTAAACCATCCAAGTATTCAACCTCGGGGTGAGCTAGCATTGAAATCATGGGTGGATCTAGGGGCAAAGAAGAACGTTCACTAACCACAGGGACGGAGGGGCGAAAAATGCTAATATTTTACTGTTGTCTCCCCCAACCTAACATAAATTCTGTATCCATCCTGATCTAGAATTAAAATCAGGGTTGAGTTTTATTGTTGTCTCTCCTAATCCACCTAACATAAGAGCTGTATCCACCCCTGATTCGGAATTAAAACAAGTCAACCCTTGTATGTAACAAAATCGAAAAGTTCAATTTAATCCATAATTTGTTTATACATGTTTTTAAGTTTTAGAAAATTTGCCGAATTTTTTACCTTTTGGAGTCGTGCCGAGGGGGAGGGGAGGAAAGGAGGTAATAAATTTTTTTTTTATATAAAAAGTTTTTTTGAAAATGTCAGCAAAATTGTTGTTAAAATTTTCAACACAAATTTTAAAAAATAGGGAAAACTGTTCATAATTGAAAAATTGTGGCCTTAAGAAACGGTGTTAGCCCCCTCCCTCCCCTCCCCCGCCGACTCCGAGAAAAAAACTTGGATATCCTGTAAGGACTGAACCTTTTTACATCTATCAGTGTTTCTGTATCAGTTGAGAGTCTCTGCAAAGTGACCTTGAAAAACTAGATGCCTCTTTTTATTTTGTCTCCATTTTAATATAATATTTCTCATTTTCTCTACATAACCTAGTGAGCATCATAAAACTGCAATCATTCAAAATCTATTTTATGTTCAGTATGCACTGGTTTTGATACAGTTTGATTCAATAGATTGAGTTGGTGGAGGAGCGTACGCAGCTCTGATGGCCCCAGGTGAGCTGGTGCTGTCGTGAGTTGTTGTTCCCAGTAGTAGAAGTAGTGTTCTTGTTCTTATTATCGATCTGGAAAAGGTTCATGAATCCCTGATCTAAAAAGGTTTTTTTTTCAGATTTGGAAGACACTTAGTAAAAGATTTAGATCTTGAGCGACCATGTAGTTGTCATCATGAGAAGAAAAGATGTGATTGCCTTAGACCAGGAAAGAGTCGTGAAATTTGGCTTTTTAGTCGCTATTCTACTGGCTGGAAATGTGGTTTGCACGCGGATTGGACGGAATTGACAGAATGTGTAGATACAAAGCTGGATCAAATTGAAGGGGAAAATAATAATCGAAGGTTTCTATTCTGATTTTCATAAAAACTTCAGACGGTGGCAGTTCTGGCCTCTCTTACGCCCGGGACAAAATCTTGATTAGTGCCACCCCCTCTCCCCTGTCTTCCAAAAACTGTCAGGCCAGATTTGAGCAAAATTTTGTTTATTAAAAATAAAATTTAAAAAAATCGAAATGGTTATATCCATTAGATTATTTGTTTGAAATCTTGCACCCTTAAAGTTTCTGCACCTGGGGCAAGTGCCCCCTATGTCTCCCCACTAAAACCGCCTCTGACTTCAGAGGTAGATTTGACCAAGTCCATAAAAAATAGTGGAGAAAAATCAAAGAGAAATATTTTACTGGTTTTGATTTTAATGCATCAATCATCAGGAAAAGTGTCTAGGATTTTTATTGAAAATTTGAGTAATTCTGTATTTTTGCACGGACTTACTCAAATTGGCTATTAAAAAAGTAAATTGTGTTCTGGGGCTTTTTTTTATCAGTCCATATTTGAATCACAAATTTACCTTTGAAAACAAATTTGGCTGAACCATTCAGAACGGCGATAAAGCGAAACAGTGGAGCAAATTCAAAAATTATCTAATTATCGTTTTTCATTTTGAAATTTAAATCCACTGATGGAAACATTTTTTGGATGTTTTGGTGCTGAAATTTAATTTGATGTCAAATAGTTTTGCATTTTGGTATTGACTTACTCAAATTGGCCACTAAAACAGAAACAAAAACTGTGTTCAGTGGCCAGTATTAATCCTTATTTTCAAAAAATACCATTTTGAAGTACAAATTTAGCTTTGATAATTACCCTTTCATGAAGCATTCAGGACTAAATTTTTCATTTTGAAATTTTATCAGATTACTTGTGAACCGTCCAATCTCACAAGCTCTTGGATCGAAATATAAACGCACAAATATCTAAGTCTGGCCCCTTTTTTGTGTGCTGTTGTGCTGCGAATACAAATGTGAATGCCAATGTTACCATGAAAAATAAAGAATTTTTTTTGGATATTCTGGGTAGCTAGTTATTTTGGCAGTGGTATATATCGGAAGGGTTCTCCTTTAGTGACAGAAGCAACGCGCCCTTGTCAGGTACGTAATTTGCTATAGGCCAGGGGGTAGGGGGGCAGCTGCTCCCTCCAGACCCCAGTTTGTCCCTCCAGACCCCATCCCCCCCAGCTGAAATTTAGCTTCTTCAAAATATTTTCAAAACTAAGATGAACCTGCATAATTCAAGCATCCAGCGAAACGTGTCAGTATATCTTTGCCATTATGGCACTGTATGGCTTATTTTTGACTGTTATTTTCACTTGACTTGGGAAAAATGGCTCCAACTTTGCCCCCCCCCCAGGATTTTGATGAAATTACGCCACTGGTTCTTGTCCCCTGTTGTGGCTCTAGAGTACTTCCTTTACACAGGTTTTTACCTTAAAGTGTGACTTTTAAGGCCACCTTGGCACCTTAAAGGTGGCTGTAGAAACTATACTTTAAATGTCACCTACTATAGATTGGGGGGTGTGGCTTCGTGTAAATGTACCTTCTCTTTACTGAGGGCTAATATGGGGATTTTAGGCACGTGTCAAGCTATGTTGTACCTGCCTTTTGTAAATCCATGCATGGAAACTTGAACTGTCCCTCATCTTATTGACGAGATTTGTCTTACTGATGCATATAATATAATAGTTGTTTCAACCGAACTCACTAAACAAAAAAATAAATAATAAATAAATAAAGTATATATATATATATATATATATATATATATATATATATATATATATATATATATATATATATATATATATATATATATATATATATATATATATATATATATATATATATATATATATATATATATATATATATATATATATATATATATTCAAAATTCAAATTCAAATTAATTTATTTAACATAAAAAAATTCAAACAAATTTACAGCGGCCATCTATAAAAACCCGAAGGTTTGTTTACGATGGCTGCAAATCCATTATTATAAAGCTCTACATCCACATAAAAACTATCTCTTTACGGGGAAAAATCAGCACTTGAACTGAATCAACATAAAGAACATCTCCTACTCTAAAAGGATTACACTCAAGAAATCGCAAATTAGAAATATCACATATTATCCTTAAAACATAAACTCGAAAAAAAAAAAAGAAAAAAAAAAAAAAAAAAAAAAAAAAAAAAAAAAAAACATCTAACTAAATCAACTATGACAAAATCAGTAAGTATCAGCTAGGCTATAGAGCCGACTCCGTGCGCTTTGGCTGGGTAATTTTATATATAATATAAAATTAAACATAAAATATTCTGTGCCAAACTGTACATATTTAATAGATCAGCCATGTGTTGCTCTGTATTTAAATATTTGAGATTAAGCTTATTTGCATTTTTATGGACTAAGAAATAATTATTGAATGTAAATTATTTGTCTTTAATCGTAATTTTGTTAAACTATCGGGTAGTGTTATAAAACTCGGGTAGTGTTAAACTATCGGATAGTTTGAAAAGTTATGATATATTCAGATAGTGTAAGATAGACCTGTCATACCATGGTACCCCTTTTCCAGTCTACTTCTAATATTGCTCTGTGTTTGAATATTTGAAATTGGACTTGCATTTTTATGCAGACTGAGAAATAATCTATGAAAGTAAATCACGTGTCATTAATCGTCGTTATGACTACCGGGTAGTGTAGAGAAGTCTTAAGTCGTCTTAACATACAGCGAAAGCTAGACCCGTCATACCCTGATACCCGATTTATAATGCAAATTAAAGAGGATAATGAACATCTGAATTCCGAACCTTTGTTAAATTTTCTGTAGACTAAAAAATAATTATGAGAAAAATAAATTACTTAGTGGTTGATTGTTATAAGAATAAACTCCAGGGTTTTATGAAAAATACCCAAAATATCAAGATAGTGTAAGATAGACCCGTAATGCCATGATAACCTTTTCTGATCTACTTCTGATATTGCTTTGTGTTTGAATATTTGAATTGAACTTCTTTAACACTATCCAGATAGTGCTATATAGTGACCTGTCATACCCTGACACCCCGTTTGTAATATGCTGCTAATATTGCTAAGAGCTACGTGAAGATTCGCAAATCGGGCTTTTACCCCCTCGTTATTATTACTATTTTAGTTATTATTAATAATAACCATATTCTCTTTAAGTATAAAATGCTCAACTATTCTATTCCGTTTAGTGTATCGACGCCGATAGTCCCCCCCCCCCGAAAAAAAGATTGTGTATGCTCTTTTACATTTGTAACATTGTGGTGCAACCCTATGATTCGTAACTATATGTATCTCTCGTTTCTAGGTACTTTCTATGGTGTATTGTATGCGGTATATTTATATGATGCAACCCTGTGAAACGTAACTATATGTATCTCTCGTTTCTAGGTACCTTTACGTAACGTTTCTTCGGGATCCTGTCTCTCGGTTCCTTTCAGAATTTCGGCATGTTCAAAGAGGGGCAACATGGAAGAATTCGAAACATTCTTGTGACCATCGGCTAGCCACCAAAAATGAATTACCCCCTTGTTTTGAAGGTTAGACCTTTTTTTCTTTTTAACAAATACCTGACTGGTAGGGTATTTTCAGGACGACTTCTCTTCCTCGATTTTTTAGATAGCTACTGGAAGGTCACCTTGAGATTTCTTGTATCTTGATTAGGAAGATATGATGGCAGCATTACGAGAAGACCGGAAACTCCTTGTGGATGCCCTAGGTTTCTCTGGCTGCACAGGAGGGTCTAAGGTAATTTAAAATAGAAAAATCTAATCAGCATTGAATAACACACAATATCAAGCCATAGATATGTGGTATGATATTTGTCGTTTTTTGATGGAGTTTTCAATGCTGATTACATAACTGAAAACGTGTAATCAGCAACGTTTTCAGGTTTCACAATAACGTTTTCACTTTTTTTGTCTTAATTTTACTTTATCACGTCGTGTTTTCAAGATATATTTTATATTTTGACGAGCGGTTGGACAGTGGTTCGACTCCTAGGGTTACCGGTTATTTGGTTTGAACGGGGGTCAGTGGCTTGACTCTGTGAGATCAGCCGAGTCGACCCATCTATAAATATGGGTAAAATAAACAGGGAGGGTGTGCGAAAGCACAGGATGGCTAAGCCCCATCCCCCATTGCACTTCCTGGCTGAAGGGCCATGGAATGGAGATCTGCACCGCCTGTAGGGATTGTAAAAACCAATGCCGTATTTTTACCTTTTTTTTGGGGGGGGGGGCGGGATTTCATCGTATGTAACATAACAGAGAGATATTTAAGAGCTCATTTGGGATGGAACTACAACTGTTATCAGGGGCGAATCTCCAGCATTTTTTGGGGGGGGGGCAAGAGGAGTCCATATCTGGATAGTCAAAGGGCATGGGATGTTTAATATTTTTTTCTTCACATCATTGGGGGGGGGCAACTGCCCCCCCCCTCTTGCCACCCCAAACGAATCCCCTGTCTGTTATGGAGCTTATTGTTTGATATGTAGTCAATTGAGTACCCAATAATCTCCTTGGTCGGTTCCTCGGGAGAACATCTAGTATTTCTTGACCTTTCGAAGTACTATGTTTCAGAGCTATACTTGACTACTAGAAGGACCATGTGTCGATTAGTATTGACAATAGTCAGCCATTGATATCTGGCATGATATATGCTGTTTTCTAAGGAGTTATGCATGCTGATTTAAATTGTTTTACTATAACACATGACGCCTTCAAGATATCTATAAAAACATATGTTCTCAAAAAATATACATTTCTTAATCCCCTTTCGCCGGAATTCCAATGTAAAAATAGAACATGATTTTTTTTTTTTTTTTTTTTTTTTTTTTTTTTTTTTTTTTTTTTTTTAGAAAGCTACTTTAGGTACTAGACGGTGTGTTTTATTTTAATATGGAACTTCATAATAATTAATTTTTGCTATAATTAATTTAATGGAAGTTACCATTAATGTTGCCATAATTATTCTGGAAGGCATCCATACATTGGAGAGGGAAGTGGGGTTTATCTTAGTGACGTTTCTTGTTATTGATGACGTCATGACGTATGACGTCACATGTTCGAAAGCCATATGCTCATGCATGCACACATGGAGAGGATTATCCCCCTCACTCGACCAGCTCGGTCAGAAAGGACTATTGAGCATTTCCCTTTAAGTTTGAAGAAGAAACAATGTTGAAACACATAAGGGTAATAACTCACCTAGTAATACTTGTTGAAAAACCATAAATCCATAAAGAAAAACACATAACATTTTGTAAAGCCTATTTGACATAGAAGTTTTCGCCCGACCTTGTGTCTCAAACTCTTTAATAAGTCATTAGAGATGATTCTAAAGAACCAAGGACATCAAAAGAAAATATTTTTTAGACCCTTCTTAGATTAATTTATTCCAGAAAATCGGGATTTTCTAATATTTTCTTCTATTAGTTTTATAATTATGAAGTTCAAATGCAGTGCCAGCTTTGCCACGTTGAAAAGTGAAAATGAATTACCGAAACAAATCGGTTAAACTTTTTGTCCGTAGAAATTCAAACATGAACCATCTGCTGATTCCCGGAGTCAATTATTTTTCAACTACATTTTTTTTTATTTTTTTTAATTTGGCACCCGCTACTGCAAAAAACTGTGTAACCGCACGTGAAGGTCTTTTTTATTAAGAGTTGAGCTCTCATTTTTTCTAATTTTTTAAAGATATAGACGGTTGTCTAAGTTTCCACTTAACCAATACAGGTTTCATTGTCACTGTCTTTGGTACTTTAGTTGGCATTAACAGCAAGTTCTTGGCGCGTAAGAGCATCAACTGTTTTGTTAAATCCTTAGTTGAAAGTTGTCTGAGAAAAATTTCAGCTCTCGTTGAAATTACCAACAATTTCAAAACTGATGAAACGTGTGATCATATGCCTTTTCATAAAGTTTTTGGGGGACCTGGAACTTATTTGAATGGTCTATTACGGGATTGCAATGCCACTGCTAGAATCTGGTCATTAAAAAATGCACTGCTAGATTGCCACTGCTAGAATCTGGTCATTGAAAAAAAAAAAAAAATATAACAAGTAAGTCCAATTTCACTCATGTCGGAATTTATCGCTGTTTTTTAAAGATAACCTCAAATTCTGTGCTTTGTGTGTCATTTTGGTGTCAGAAGCTTTTCTATTATTCGATATAACATTATGGTATTTCAGCTAATAATGAGGAATTTATTTTATCCAAATAATAATAGTTGTTAGAAAACTTGTTTTGCCGCACTTTAAGTTGCAGTTACCTAAGGGTTTAAATGAACACTAAGTCAACCAATCAAATATCCTTACCACAGACTTCTTCAAACCATGCCCCCTTTTGCCTGCCCTATTCTCTCTTATATGGCTGTTATTAGTACAAAAAATCTTCTGTGCTACTCTTTCAACTGATCTCGAACGGGGTATACTCACTATATTATAGATAAGCAAGCCAATACATCGCTGTGCTTGCTTAAATTAGTAAATTTAAGCGCCATAGAGTGCATTTTTCCTGTGTTTGACTATGTTTCATTGACATAAGCGTGTTCCCTGTGTTTTGACCAGATTTAATGACACTATTTAGTGATCTATTTTAAGGGATCTCAACTGGACTATACATATTCTAATATTGTTAAGCAAACTATGTCTATATCCTCCATGTATACCTTTCATCTCTGAAAAATCGTCCTTCTATACCCTTCATGCACTCTTTCATTGGACTTTGGTGGCTTGAGGGTGGGTGGTGCTTACCGCGCCAGTGTAAGGTGGTACATAGTCAGCCACTGACTCACTATGTACCATAGCATTATTTACCATCTAAAAATTTATTGTTACCTTTTGTAAATGACAAAATACTCAGAATAGATTAAGAAAACAAGAAAAACAAACAAAATTAGGCCTACAAATATTACCAATGTCTATAAACAACTTAAGACTTTTAAGCCAGTCCCTATCACAAGCCGTTTCAAAATAGGGTGGATATGGTAATTTGATGATCTGGACATCCTGACTGATATAGGTAAAAAAAATAGTCGGCCTAAAGTTACGTCAGCCAAACGAGACCCTCTAGTTACAATGATTGGAACAGTTGCAGAAAGTGGAAATTTCTTACCGCCTTATTTTATCTTTCCAAGAAAGAACTTCTATCCCACCATGCTATAATTTGAGAGTCTAAATAGGTCAGCTGCTGGAGCAAACCCCTCTGGGTGGATATCACAAGAGCTGTTCTGCGAGTACTTGCACCATTTAGTGAAGCATTCGTGTGCCTCACCTGAGCAAAAAAAGCTACTGATCCTTGATAATCATGAATCATATATTTCGGTAAACACTTTGAACATAGCAAAGAAAAATGACATTGTCCTTCTTACCATTCCTCCTAATATCAGCCATAGGCTACAACCACTAGACGTCAGTGTTATTTCCCCACTCAAAGCTCACTACAACCGAGCGATGGATAATTGGATGCTAAGCAATCCGGGAAAAACGGTTACCATCTACAATATAGCAGGATTGGTTGGGATTTCCTTCCTACGTACGTTCACCCCTTCCAATATCCAGAGTTGATTTGCCAATTCTGGTATTTGGCATTTCAACCCTGACGTCTTTACCAAGGAAGATTTTTGTCCTTGTATGTAAATGACAGACCAAGCATGTCGCCTGATCATATGGCTGATGAAAAGGACAAAGACGAACCTCAAGGACTGCCCAAGTTTGCATACCCGAAAGGGGGTTTTACAGGCTTCACTGGCGGTGAATAAGCTTCCTCTTCCATTATCACTCCAGAGCAAGTCACAACTTTTGCAACAGTTGTGACTAGAAAACAATCTACTAGGGGAAGGAAGTGTGGCTCAATAAAAGTATTAACTGGTACTTCAGTTAAAAAGCAAATTGAAGCGGGGGAGAAAGCAAAAATGGGAAAAAGAAGCAAAGTTGCAAGACCAAAAGCAGTCCAGCAAGTAGTGGTGAAAAAAAATATTGAAACATGATCTGGAGAGCGATGAAAGTTTTCAATGAATGATGACTCATCTTTTCACCTAGGACGGGAAGAAAATTATCAGGCTACAGAGGATGGAGTAATTTATACTATTCCAGAGGGAGATTGTGTGAAAGTGGTCTATGAAGGGGAATATCATCCCGGTGTTGTTCTAGGAAAGAGTCATAACCCAGCTAAAATAAGCGTAGACATGATAGGAATAGGAATACGTAAAAGGAAGTGGACTGAAAACGAAGATTCCATAATCTATCCTCGCGAGTATATTTTGAAGAAGATCTCAAACCAAGTCCCTGCAAAAGGGACCATTAAATTAATTACTACTTGTATGCATCTTTCAGTGGCCAAGTATGGACCGTAGGCTGGCTCAATTTGGACCACCCCATGCCAGATGGTACATAGTAAACCATGAGAAGTTTTAATCAGCTAGGGTAAAGGTTAAAATTCATCAATATACTCATAAAAACTATTCACTAAATACTACAGTTTGGTATAAGGAAAGCTACAAAATACGTAATTGGCTAAAGTCAATTTAAAAAAAAAGTTGCTCAATATGGACCACCTTCCCCTATATATATATATATATATATATATATATATATATATATATATGTGTGTGTGTGTATGTATGTATGTATATATTCAATTATGCCATAACAGTAATTGCTATTATTACAGGTGACAGATGGGCAAATGTAACTCTGGATAGTTTCATGTCTTGTCAGTATAATTTGGCAGTGAATCGGCAAACAAGAATGTTAGCAGACCTAAAAGCAGTTGGATGTTACAATATTTCCTTAATGAGTAAGAGCGAGAGGGATCGATTGCTGTTGTCCAGTGCTAAACTCAACTTATCAAAAATGCCCTTCGTAGGCATCACTGAGCACCAGCAAATGAGTCAATATATTTTTGAACGAACTTTTAAAACGAAATTTCTCTTTCCATTTGAGCATTATAATAAGACAGTGAGTAGCGAAACATTGAAGGAACTTACGGAAGAACAGAAGCAAACGGTGCTGGAGTTCAATAGTCTAGATGTGAAGCTGTACGACTTTGCTCTGAAACTGTTTAATAACCGATTTGAAAAACTTAAAAAACTTGATGATAATTTTGAAGCTCATTATCAAGAATCGCATAATAGTGGACAAACGTTTGCGTGGGATCTGCTTTCTGACGAAGACGTAGATATTTGATTAATCTCTTCGAGAAGAAGAAAAGGAAACAATATATTTTGATATTATATAGTTTGCTTTAATTCACCATTGTATTATTTTTGTTTGTTAGGTTTTTTTTATTCTCTTCTAAAGCAAAAAAAAAGAAAAAACCGAGGGCATCTGTAACTGTTCCTTTCTTGTGTTTTGCCCAATGCCCGAGGGCATCTAACTTTGCTCTGAAACTGATCCATAGTCGATTTGAGAAACTAAAAATCTTGATGAAAAATTAACTCAAGGGCATTTTTCATTTTTGTGGTTTAGATCAAGAGTGTCATATGAGCCCTTCAAAACCCCAGCCCCTCACTAATTGTAATTTTTAATGTTATTATTTTCGTGGACAAATAAAAGGGTTGAAACTGTGATAAAACGTACACCACGATACTTCGAATTTATCACGATATTAATGTCGAAGATGTTAAAAGATTGCCTGATTCATCTCCTTAGAGCTCTTTAAAACTCCTTAGAACTCTCCTTAGAACTCTTGGAAAAAATATATTGTTTGTTTTTATCCTGTCTCGAGGTCATAAATACCCCTCAGAAGTCCAGCCCCTCACCAATCCCCCTTCTTATAGTTTTATTTCATTATTTTCGTAGAAAAAAAGGGGTGGAAACTGTGATAGAACGGACAACATAGGAATCCCCCAACGATTGAAGTTTAGGCGTTGCTTGAAGCTGAAAGTGAGAATTGAGGTGATAATGTTGTGGTGTTTGTTATATTAACCGACTTTTTTTAGTGCTTATTTTTGAATAAAGACGGAGAAAAGAAAATGGTCTTAATTAGGTTCAAGGAATTCCTTTCAACTCTTAAGAAGTTGGACTCACGAAGACATTTTTATTACATGCCATTATTTTCACAAACAAATAAACGAGATTTGAACCATGCGGCAAGAGAGGCCCCCCAAAGATAGAATTGAGACTTCGCTTTTACCTTAAGTGAAAACTGTGAAGTAATCAAAATATTAAACAGTTCTTTCCCTCGGGGGAAGGAACTGGTTAATATTACTGGTAAAATATTAACCAGTTCCTGGTTAATATGGAAGTGGTAAAATATTAACCAGTTGTAAAAACATGTTTTTTTTTACAATGGAATGTTAAGGGTGTTGAGCTAAATCAAAAGACACTATGTACATGTAGGTTCTCAAAAGGACGCATCTGCAATATCTCTTGACTGGCTTAGGGCAGTGGTTCTCAAACTGCGGTACGCCAAAAAAAATTTAGGGGTACGCGGCCGGCCAACAAAAAAATAAAACAATCTTTTAACGCTAGGACTGGCAATTTTATTTATATTTTAGCTATAGTTTACTTAGTACCGGTAACTGAGAAGGGGTATTTAAAATGTTTTGTGGGTAAAAAGGGGTACAGTGTCTAAATTAGTTTGAGAACCACTGCCTTAGGGCATTAAGTCGAAACTTTCAGGGAACTTTAAACTAAATCAAGTGACACCTTGTGCATCCAGGTTGTCCAAGGGGTGTATCTGAAATAGCTCTTGAATAGCTAAGGGTATTAAGTTGGAACTTTCACGGAAGGTTCAACTAAATCAAAAGAAATTACGTGCATCTTGGTTGCCAGAGGCGTATTTGCAATATCTCAAGATGGCCACGAGCATTTAGTTGAATCTTTCTGGGAGTGTTGACGGGGGGTGTAATATTGAACTAATTCAAAAAGACACTATATGCAACTAGTTTGTCAAAAGGGCGTATCTAAAATATCTCAGGAACAGCTTAGTTTATTAAGCTGAATCTTACAGAGAATGTTGAGGGGGATTCTGAATTAAATCAGGACACCCTACGCGCATCCTGGTTGTCAGAATCATCCCGTCTTCAATGTATCATGAAGTACGATGTTGAACTAAATAAAAAAATATTATATGCATCCAGGTTGTCAATAGGGCGTATCTGCAATATCTCTTGAATGACTAAGGGCGTTAAGTTGGAACTTTGATAGAAGGTTTAACTGAATCACAAGACACTATGTGGAACCTTTCCTAAAAATTCTTGAAATACTGAAGGTATGCCATTTTGACAACCTGGATACATAATATCTTTTGATTTTATTTAACATTCCCTGGAAGTTTTATCTTTATAAACGTAGCCATTTGTGAGATATTGCAGATAAGCCCTTTCGAGAACCTTGATGCACCATGCCATTTTTAAAAGCAGGATGCACTTAAGCTCTTTTGATGTAGTCCAATAGTTCTAGTTGTAGCAGTAAAAGAAGCAGTGGTATTTGCTGTCACATTAGTAGTCATAGTCGCAAGTTGTAGCAGTTGTAGTCATAATTTGTCGCACTCATAATTTGTCACAGTCAAAAGTCGCTACTGCGATAATGCTAATCCGGTATCCCCCCTAGGGAGGGGGGGGGGTATGTTATATTCGGAGGCACAGTTATTAGACCTTGTGATTGTCTTGAACAAAATTATTCTTTCAAAATTTCTATCAGCGTTCTGGGTTTCCCTCCGATCACTTTTCAACATCGCTCTTAACGTGTTCTGAAATTTTCAACTGAAAACCCTAATCCGTTCCTGAGATATTGATGACACGCCCTTGTCCCAGGGATTTTGAGGGGTCTTCTGATCACTTAAGACGTAGTTATTTGACCTTAGGACTATTTTGAACAAAATGCAATATCAAAATTTTGATCCAAAGTCCTTAAGGGAGGACAACAAGAATGGTGTAGCATTAGGGGCAGGTGGTTGCCCCCTGATCATTCTGGAATCGAATGTTTTGAGTCAAAGTCACACGTAGCCACAATTGCTACTAGCTGTAAGACTTCATAGCTATTTTGAACAAAATTGGTGTTTCAGAAATTCGGTAAGTTTTGGGAGGGGCGTCTAAAAAGAAAAAGGGGTAGGGCTTGTTGCCCTCCGATCAATTTTCAGCATTTCCAGAAGTTTCAAGTTAATACCTTTATTCTTTTCGGACACATTCAGGATGGAACATACCCTTTATCAGTAATAAAATTTGTATCTAATAATAGGGAAAATTGCATTATTTACAACCTGTCTCCCAGGGGCTGTGGGGGCGTATGAAAACCCCGGAGGCAGAATTATTAGGCATTTTGACTGTTTTGAACTAAATGGCTTCTTAGAAATTTAGATCAGGATCGAGGGAGGCATATAAAAAGGCAAGTGGGGTAGAGAGCTGGGTGCCCTCCGATCGCTCTTCGATATCCTCATCAACATGCCCTCAAAGTTTCAACTTAGTACCCTTCAGCTGTTCCTTAGATTTTTTAATGCACCCTTTTGATAACCAACACGCACAAAGTGTGTTTTGACTTTGTTCGACAACCCCCTCATCATTTCCTGAATGTACCACCTTAATATCCTAAGCCTTTTTGGAGACCCAGAATCAAATATGCTCCCTTTTCCAAGTAAAAAACCTTACATGTAACCAATGGGCAGAGCCACTCCTAGGGCTGGTGGTAACAGGGGGAAATTAATTACAGCCCCCCCTCCCGACTCAAATATAAGTAGTATCCATCTTTTGAATTCTACCACTTTATGTTCCTTCCGGTTTTTCTGGTAGGTAATTCTATTCTACAGGGGCATTACACCCTTTCAAAGAGAGTGAGTATCCTCTCACATGGCCTTCTGGATTCTACGGGACACATAGCAAATACTTCTACGGGACACATAGCAAATACCATGTTATTCTACGGGACACATAGCAAATACTTCTACGGGACACGTAGCAAATACTTCTACGGGACACATAGCAAATACTTCTACGGGACACATAGCAAATACTTCTACGGGACACATAGCAAATACTTCTACGGGACACATAGCAAATAATTCTACGGGACACATAGCAAATACTTCTACGGGACACATAGCAAATACTTCTACGGGACACATAGCAAATACTTCTACGGGACACATAGCAAATACCATGTTATTCTAACAGACATAGGAAATATCATGTTATTCTACGACTTTACGTTCCTTCCGGTTTTTCAGGTAGGTAATTCTATTCTAGAGGTCATTACATCTTTGCTAAGAGATTTGTTTTCTGGTAGGTATAATCTGGTTTGGTAGGTACAATCTGGTTGGGTGGGTATAATCACATTGCCTATTAAAAGGTAGCGTTCAATTTAAACTGTATCAATTATTTTATTCCAGTTTTTTTAAAAAACAGTCTTGTCTATAATTTAATTTACGTTGGTTAAACTTCTGATTGTTAAGACAGCATAACAGATAATAAAAGTATTAGGAATGGGATGCTCTAATTAGAATGATTTTAAGTTGAAAAATTGTGACGTAAAAATAACTCAGTTATTTGCTTGCGTGTCTAGGAATTCCCAGGTTATTTGCTTGCTTGTATTTTGTGTTAAAATAAGTAGTTTTTATATCTTTTAAAAGAGCTTTAAGGGGTTTGAGAGACTCAGTTGCCTATTTCGGTGTGGTTTTCCTTTACTTGGCTGTCATTAAAAACGAAATTTTTGTGTTAAATCAGCAGTTTTTGTATCTTTTAAAAGAGCTTTAAGGGGTTTGAGAGACTCAGTTGCCTGATTTCGTGTGGTTTTTCTTTACTTGGCGGTCATTTGTTGTATCTTTTAAAAGAGCTTTACAGGGTTTGAGAGACTCAGTTGCCTAATTCCGTGTGATTTTTCTTTACTTGATGGTCATTAAAAACGAAATTTTTGTGTTAAATAAGTAGTTTTTGTATCTTTTAAAAGAGCTTTAAGGGGTTTGAGAGACTCAGGTACCTGACTCCGTGTTGTTTTTCATTCATTGGTCGTCAATAAAAACGAATTTTGTTTGGTACATAAGTAGTTTTGTATCTCTTAAAAGAGCTATACGGGGATTGAGATACTCTTTTGCCTGATTCCATTTGGTATTTCTGTACTTGATTGTCATTAAAATCAAAACTTGTTGGTGCGTTTTTGTATCTTTTAAAATAGCTTTAAAGGGTTTGAGAGACTCAGTTGCCTAATTCCGTGTGGTTTTTCTTTACTAGATGGTCATTAAAAACGAAATTTTGTGTTAAATAAGTAGTTTTTGTATCTTTTAAAAGAGTTTTACAGGGATTGAGAGACTCAGTGGCCGGATTCCGTGTGGTTTTACTTTAGTTGGTTGTCATTATAAACTAATTTTTTTTGTTAGATCAGTAGTTTTTTTATCTTTTAAAAGAGCTTCAAGGGGTTTGAGAGACTCAGTTGCCTGATTCCGTGTGGTGTTTCTTTATTTGGTGGTCATTTGTTGTATCTTTTAAAAGAGCTTTACTAAGTTTGAGAGACTCAGTTGCCTGATTCAGTGTGGTTTTACTTTACTTTGTGATAATTAAAAAAGATCATTTTTTATTTATTCATTATATTTTGTATATTTTAAAATATATTTAAGGGGTTTGAGAGACTCAGTTGCCTGATTCCGTGTGTTTTTTCTTTACTTGGTGGTCATTTGTTGTATCTTTTAAAAGAGCATTACAGAGTTTGAGAGACTCAGTTGCCTAATTCCGCGTGGTTTTCCTTTCCTTGGCTGTCATTAAAAACTAAATTTTTGTGTTAAATAAGGAGTTTTTATATCTTTTAAAAGAGCTTTAATTGGTGTGATAGACACAGTTTCCTGATTTTTGTTGGTTTTTCTTTACGTGGTAGTCATTTGTTGTATCTTTTAAAAGATCTTTACATGGTTTGAGAGACTCAGTTGCCTAATTCCGTGTGATTTTTCTTCACTTGGTGGTCATTAAAAACGAAATTTTTGTGTTAAATAAGTAGTTTTTGTATCTTTTAAAAGAGCTTTAAGGGGTTTGAGAGACTCAGTTGCCGTATTCCATGTGTTTTTTATTTAATTGGTGTTCATTAAAAACGAAAGTTGGTGGTCAGTTTGTGTATATTTTAAAAGAGCATTACTGGGTTTGAGAGACTCAGTTGCCTAATTCCGTGTGATTTTTCTTTACTTGATGGTCATTAAAAACGAAATTTTTTTGTTAAATAAGTAGTTTTTGTATCTTTCGTTGAAATGCAAGAGTTGGAATAGTTCAGGAGTGGGGGGGTGGTGAGGTACGGGACACTGTTACTGTTTCGATAATGTTCAATTGACATTGTGAATTTCGGGCGTGGTTATTCAAGAGTCGGTATATTTCAGTAGAGTTGGGGTGTGGGTTACCTTGTCAGAGTTACATTTTCTTGATTTTTAAAAGTTTAATTTGAATTTCTTTCGTTGAAATGCAAGAGTTGGAATATTTCAGTAGTGTTTTGGTTGTGGTTTACCGTGTCAGAGTTGCAATCTCATATTTTTTCAAAGTTCATTTTGAATTTCTTTCGTTGAAATGGAAGAGTTGGAATATTTCAGTAGTGTTTGGTTGTGGTTTACCTTGTCACAGTTACATTTTCTTGATTTTTCAAAGTTCATTTTGAATTTCTGTTGATGAAGATTCAGTTTCGGACTATATCAGTAGTTTTCGGGCATGGTTTACATTGTAACAGATACTTGCTCTTGTTTGTTTAAGGATCATTTGAATATCACTTGTGGAAAAGCATGAGTTAGAATATTCCAGCAAAGTATCGCTATGGCTCACCTTGTCACAGTTAAACTTTCTAGATTTTTCAAGGTTCATTTTGAATTTCTTTCATTGAAATGCAAGAGTTGGAATATTTCAGTAGTGTTTTGTTGTGGTTTACCTTGTCACAGTTACGTTTTCTTGATTTTTCAAAGTTAATTTTGAATTTCTTTCGTTGAATTGTAAGAGTTGGAATATTTCAGTAGTGTTTTGTTGTTGATTACCTTGTCAAAGTTACATTCTATAGATGTTTCAAAGTTTATTTGAGTTTATTTCGTTGTAAAGCAAGAGTTTGTATATTTCAGTAGTGTTTGGTTGTGGTATACCTTGTCACAGTTACATTTTCTTGATTTTTCAAAGTTCATTTTGAATTTCTTTCGTTGAAATGCAAGAGTTGGAATATTTCAGTAGTGTTTGGTTGTGGTTTACCTTGTCACAGTTACATTTTCTTGATTTTTCAAAGTTCATTTTGAATTTCTTTCGTTGAAATGCAAGAGTTGGAATATTTCAGTAGTGTTTGGTTGTGGTTTACCTTGTCACAGTTACATTTTCTTGATTTTTCAAAGTTCATTTTGAATTTCTTTCGTTGAAATGCAAGAGTTGGAATATTTCAGTAGTGTTTGGTTGTGGTTTACCTTGTCACAGTTACATTTTCTTGATTTTTCAAAGTTCATTTTGAATTTCTTTCGTTGAAATGCAAGAGTTGGAATATTTCAGTAGTGTTTGGTTGTGGTTTACCTTGTCACAGTTACATTTTCTTGATTTTTCAAAGTTCATTTTGAATTTCTTTCGTTGAAATGCAAGAGTTGGAATATTTCAGCAGTGTTTGCTGTGGGTTGACCTTGTCGCAGGTATACGTTCGGGAGTTTTCATAGTTCAATTTGAATATCTTTTGTTGAAAAGAAAGAGCTGGAATATTTCAGTAGTGTTTGCTTGTGGTTTACCCTATCAAAGTTAAATTTTCGTGATTTTTCAAAGTTCATTTTGAATCATTCAAGAAACGTGATTAAACACGATTTTAAACTACTTGCTATGTGCATGCATTTCCTTGGCACCTGTCCAAACGAGTGGGGATTCCCCGCTGGGTCCTACACCTTGCAAAAAAGTGAGCAGTACGAAAACTCCACATTTTCAACCAGACTGGTTTTTTAGACAACACACCCACAGAGATGACACACACACAGAGAGACGAGACACGCACAGACACGACACACAAACAGAGTCTTAGTGAGCGAGATAACCAAAACGTGGGGTTGACCTAGTTTCACTTAGAGTGGCGCGCTACTCTAAGTGAACCTAGATCAACCCAACTTTTTGGATATCTCTCTCACTATGACTCGGTTTGTGTGTCGTGTCTGTGCGTGTCTCGTCTCTCTGTGTGTGTGTCATCTCTGTGGGTGTGTTGTCTAAAAACCAGTCTGGTTGAAAACGTGGAGTTTTCGTACTGCTCACTTTTTGCAATGTGTAGGAACCAGCGGGGAATCCCCGCTCGTTTGGAAAGGTGCCAAGGAAAGGCATGTAAATAGCATGTAGTTTAAAAACGTTTTTAATCAAGTTTCTTGAATGATTCAAAATGAACTTTGAAAAATCAAGAAAATTTAACTTTGACATGGTAACCCACAAGCAAACACTACTGAAATATTCCAAATCTTGCTTTTCAACAAATGAAATACAAAATGAGATTTAAAAAATCAATAAAGTGCAACTGCGCCAAGGTACACCAATACCAAACACTGCTGAAATAGTCCAACTCTTGCATTTCAACGAAAGAAATTCAAAATGAACTTTGAAAAATCAAGAAAATGTAACTGTGACAAGGTAAACCACAACCAAACACTACTGAAATATTCCAACTCTTGCATTTCAACGAAAGAAATTCAAAATGAACTTTGAAAAATCAAGAAAATGTAACTGTGACAAGGTAAACCACAACCAAACACTACTGAAATATTCCAACTCTTGCATTTCAACGAAAGAAATTCAAAATGAACTTTGAAAAATCAAGAAAATGTAACTGTGACAAGGTAAACCACAACCAAACACTACTGAAATATTCCAACTCTTGCATTTCAACGAAAGAAATTCAAAATGAACTTTGAAAAATCAAGAAAATGTAACTGTGACAAGGTAAACCACAACCAAACACTACTGAAATATTCCAACTCTTGCATTTCAACGAAAGAAATTCAAAATGAACTTTGAAAAATCAAGAAAATGTAACTGTGACAAGGTAAACCACAACCAAACACTACTGAAATATTCCAACTCTTGCATTTCAACGAAAGAAATTCAAAATGAACTTTGAAAAATCAAGAAAATGTAACTGTGACAAGGTAAACCACAACCAAACACTACTGAAATATTCCAACTCTTGCATTTCAACGAAAGAAATTCAAAATGAACTTTGAAAAATCAAGAAAATGTAACTGTGACAAGGTAAACCACAACCAAACACTACTGAAATATTCCAACTCTTGCATTTCAACGAAAGAAATTCAAAATGAACTTTGAAAAATCAAGAAAATGTAACTGTGACAAGGTAAACCACAACCAAACACTACTGAAATATTCCAACTCTTGCATTTCAACGAAAGAAATTCAAAATGAACTTTGAAAAATCAAGAAAATGTAACTGTGACAAGGTAAACCACAACCAAACACTACTGAAATATTCCAAC